>NW_027256887.1:3053896-3193577 GCF_029215685.1 Pituophis catenifer annectens
TCATGAAAGCTGATGAACTTACTGAAAATACGGTCGTTTTTTTCCCTCCCCGTTCCTTCTCAGTTTTTTTTTAAAAAAGAAAACTTTAGAAACCAGTCCAAGGGAAGAACAGCTGTTTACCATATGGATTAAATACAAAAAATTGGCTCCCTCACACCCATTTGATTTAAACGCACTGGCAAAGCCTCATTCGGCTTCGTGAAAGCAACATGTAAAAACTGTTGAGAGCTCTTAGGCGTAGAAACTTTTACTTCCATCGTTCATGTCCTTCCATCTTCCTTTAGCATGGGATGATTAAGGTGTTGCTTCTGGATGCAAATACAGGGAGTCTTGTGACTTATGACCACAACTGAGTCCCAAATATCTCGTTAAATGAGACACTTGTGAAGTGAGTGTTGCTTCATTTTATGACATTGCTTTACCACTGCTGTTCAGGTGTTAGGTTAGAGATAGGCTTGTTTTCCTTCTATCTCCTCCCCTTTCTTCTCCTTCTCTTCCTACTCCTCCTCTTCAGAAACCCCACTCCCTTCTAGCAGTGATGATGTTACCTGGATGGGTCATGAAACATCTGCAAGAAAACAGCCAAGTCCAGAGAGCACCAAGGACCCCACAGTCCTCTTCTTCCTTCTCCTCCCCCTTCCCCTTCCCCTTCTATCTCCTCCTCCTCACAAACTCCACACTCCTTCTAGCACTGATGAGGTCACCTAGTTGGGTCATGAAACATCTGCAAGAAAACCTCCAAGCTCAGAGACCAACAAGGATACCAAAGTCCTTCTCCTCCTCTCCGCAAACCCCACTTCCTTCTAGCACCGATGATGTTTAGTTAGTTGGGTCATGAAACATCTGCAAGAAAACCTCCAAGCTCAGAGAGCCCCAAGGACTCCACGGTTCAAATCTGAGCTACAAATCTTCTCATCTTCTCTTCTCTTCTCTTCTCTTCTCTTCTCTTCTCTTCTCTTCTCTTCTCTTCTCTTCTCTTCTCTTCTCTTCTCTTCTCTTTCTTCTCTCTTCTCTTCTCTTCTCTTCTCTTCCTCTTCTCTTCTCTTCTCTTCTCTTCTCCTCTCCTCTCCTCTCCCTCCCCTCCCCTCTCTCCTCTCCTTCTCTCTTATTTTATATTTCCTTCTTCCTTCCTCCTTCTCTTCCCTCCTCCTTCCCTTCCCTTCTAATCTCTTCTTCTTTTATATTTCCTTCTATCTTCCTCCTTCTTCTCTTCTCTTCTCTTCTCTCCTCTCCTCCTCTCTTCTTATTTTATAT
Organism: Pituophis catenifer annectens; assembly: GCF_029215685.1. NCBI lineage: Eukaryota > Metazoa > Chordata > Lepidosauria > Squamata > Colubridae > Pituophis > Pituophis catenifer. The sequence continues at coordinate 3,055,151 of NW_027256887.1, forward strand.
TTCCTATCTTCCTCCTTCTTCTCTTCTCTCCTCTCCTCTCCTCCTCTCTTCTTATTTTATATTTCCTTCTTTCTTCCTCCTTCTCTTCCCTCCTTCTTCCCTTTCCTTCTCTTCTAATCTCTTCCCTTCTTCTTTTATATTTCCTTCTACCTTCCTCCCTCTTTTCTCTTCTCTCCTCTGCTCTCCTCCTCTTTTCTTATTTTATATTTCTTTCTATCTTCCTCTCTCTTCTCCTCTCCTCTTTATAAAACAACACAGAGCAGCATCAGAAAGGAGAACCACAGATCTTAGCTACCTTCCATTGTTAACTATTCGAACACCCCGCCCCCAATAGCTCAACAATACATCATAATTCCACACATCATAATTTCACTTCATTCTTTTCCAAGCCACACTTAATAATTTTGAAGGATGATTTGCTGTCCAAATGGCCACGGGGAAAAAAAAATCATCTGAAGTGATCGGTGATTCTACACCCTTTTTTTAATCTGCTGAAATGTCTCCACCATTGAATTGGGAAGGGGGTGTGTGTGTCTCCCTACACAGAAGCAACTACCGGTATGCTTCTTGCTGGGGACTGAAGAGAAGTGGACTATTCTCCTGTGGATTCCAATTCATGATGGAACGCCAAGCAGATGTTGGACGAGGTCCACAGCAACAGGCAACTAACCCTTTGAGTCAGAAATTGCTTTCCTGGCAGAAGAGGGGAGTCCAAAAATCTTCCAGATTGATGACTCTTAACTAAAGATTTGACTGTATATATTTACAAGAAGCTTGGCTGGAGGACTGATTCTAGGGCATAACTTGGATTGGGACTGGTTTCCTGATTACGTCTATAAAAACAAGTCTGGACTTGTCTGGCTATTATAAGTTCTTTAAATTCAGAAAAAAGCGAGGACGCAATCCAGAAACAACCTTGGCCTTTTTCTGAAATGGAGAAGATAGTCCATGAAAGATACAACTTGAGGATTGCAAGTCACCTTTAGAGTTTAACGTCTAGGGAGAATCTCACTCATCCAGGTCACAGTTGTTCCCAAAAGTGCTGTAGGAAGTTAGCACCTACCCCTTTCCTAGGAAAATGAGATATTTTAGGAAATATTAAAAGGGCAGAATATTTCCCCTAAAAGGGAGGCAGAAACTCAGCTCCCCCCTCACCAGTGATGGGTTCCTCCCGGTTCGGTCCGGTTCGGCCGAGCCGGTAGCGGTGATATGATGTCACTGAACCGGTTCTCCCCCCCCCCCGCCCTCCCACCCCCCCACCTACGTTATTCTTACCTTTTATTTGGTCCCACCCCCAATCTATTGCTGCCTCCTGAGTCCCAGCTGATGACTAGAGGGGAAAAAATTGTTTAAACTCTTGCCGGGGGGCTTCAAAGGGCCGTCCTACAGCTGATCAGTGTTAAAAGCAAGCAAATGAGTTGGGTCGTAAGTGCGAGGACTGGTCGTAAGTGCGAGGACCTTCCAGAAATGACTCTGACCAGCTAGCCACGCCCACCTAGTCACATGACCTCCAAGCCACACCCAGAAAATAAGCCACGCCCACACAACCGGTAGTAAAAAAATGTAGAACCCACCCCTGTCCCTCACCTTTGTCAATGGGCCATTAAGGCCTGAGCCAGTCTATTCTACATAACGAAGGTCTACTTCCTTCAGGCAGACCCATAGGAGGAATTGCCCAAAGCCCTTTCATTACATCATCACCCAGCAAGAGTCAACCAAGCCTGGGACACAGACAACCTACAAAGTTACCCCTGCATGACCCCCATGGGAGTGTGACAACCAATCAGAACACAAGCTCAAATTCAGAGCCGAACAGAGGGTATAAAACCCAGGCACTCTCAGCATCTCTGCCCCTTTTTCTGCCCAGAATCTCAAGCCATGAAGTCCCATTCATCAATAAACCTATTTTCCAAGCAACTTCCATGAATCCAGGGTCTTTTCCCCCCACTTGGAACTGAACCGGATGGACATTTCTTCCAACAGGGCTTTTTTTTTTCTTTTTCAAAAGGCAAATGGAATTTTTTCTCCCCTTTTAGACGTTTTGCTTCTCATCTAAGAAGCTTCTTCAGTTCTGACTGTTCCAATTGACAGAACCAAAGAAGCTTCTTGGATGAGAAGCGAAATGTGTAAAAGGAAACAAAAACAAAACAAAAAAACAAAAAAACCCCAAGTCCAGTTTCCTTTTGAAAAGAAAAAAAAAACCTTTGGGATTTTACAGTTTAACATATATTCCAAGTTTCTATGAGAAAGTATGACCCAGATAGGCTGATTTCATATGTTATAGAATAGAATAGAATAGAATAGAATAGAATAGAATAGAATAGAATAGAATAGAATAGAAGAGAAGAGAAGAGAAGAGAAGAGAAGAGAAGAGAAGAGAAGAGAAGAGAAGAGAAGAGAAGAGAAGAGAAGAGAAGAGTTGGAAGGGACCTTGGAGGTCTTCTAGTCCAACCCCCTGCTTAGGCAGGAAACCCTACACCACTTCAGACAAATGGTTATCCAACATTTTTTAAAAACTTCCAGTGTTGGAACATTCACAACATCTGGAGGCAAGTTGTTCCACTGATTAATTGTCCTTACTGTTAGGAAGTTTCCCCTTAATTCCAGGTTTCTTCTCTCCTTGATTAGTTTCCACCCATTGCTTCTTGTCCTGCCCTCAGGTGCTTTGGATGATAGCTTGACTCCCTCTTCTTTGGGGCAGCCCCTCATTTATTGAAACACTGCTATCATGTCTCCCCGATCGCTAAATTATGTGAAGCCCACCTCTGCCTAGATTTGATCGTTCTACATGACTTTTTGACATGGGTCATCCAAGAACGCAATTAAAGACGTTTCTTCACCCAACCTGATCTACCATCAGTTCAGAGTTGATATAGACAATTAGGTCACCTTATAGTTTTAGAGGACATCCTGGTCTGAGCTCAAAAGTAAAGTTGCTTAACAGGTTATTATTTCAAGAGGAAATCCCAAGGCCTTAACTTAAAATTACACCTATTCAAATTTAAAAATACACCTATCCCACAAGAAAGCAATAGCAAAAGACTGCCAAGAAATGTTTAATATATCCACGAAGTCACCAGGAGTTGAGCTGGGCTCCAAGGAGATTTAAATGTTTCTATTGTTTTTTTTTTTACCCGTACATTTTTTGATTAAGTTATAAGGTATTATAAAATACAAAATATAAAAGCAAATAAGAGGACATCTTGAGAGGGAAGGGAAAAGGGGGAAAAAAGGGAGGAAGGACAGGGAAAGAAAAAGAAACATTGAGTTCCAAGTCTCTCTGTTACAGTGTTGTTGTTAGTTGCGAAGTTGTGTCCGACCCATCGCAACCCCATGGACAATGTTCCTCCAGGCCTTCCTGTCCTCTACCATCCTCTGGAGTCCATTGAAGCTCACGCCGACTGCTTCAGTGACTCCATCCAGCCACCTCGTTCTCTGCCGTCCCCTTCTTCTTTTGCCCTCCATCGTTCCCAGCATTAGGCTCTTCTCCAAGGAGTCCTTCCTTCTCATTAGGTGGCCAAAGGATTTGAGTTTCCTCTTCAGGATCTGGCCTTCTAAAGAGCAGTCAGGGTTGATCTCCTCTAGGACTGACCGGTTTGATCTGTTACAGTAGAAGAAGGCATTAACATGAAATCACAACTTCTTGCTTTTCCATAAGTCAAAAAATTCACAATTTTGTTCCCGCGGCTGATTTCTCCTTCTGTGCCTTTTTTTTTTTTTTTTGATAAGTGCCAAATTTCCAAAATTAGGTTTGGGTCCCAACCAAATCGGTTTGCGACCAAAGTTATGGAACCAATTATGGTCGTGACCAGAGGTTCTACTGAACCAGTCATTTCTATAAAGAACTATCAATCTGCTCTGCCAAACCCCGAATCAAAGTGTCATTCTTTTCTACACCAAGCATGAAGTTCAGAAGGGGTTTCCATGTGGAAATAAAAGTACTTGTATTCTTTTCTTTAAGCGATTTTGCCTTTTCAGCCAACTCCATCAACGTTTCAAATCGTTTTCATATGACGTTATAGATTTATTTATTTATTTGTCAAGAACGTATTAGGTAATTTATATAAGTATAAGCATGAATTAAATACATAAAATGAATACAATTAAAAGGAACATTAGGACAGGAACGGTAGGTACGCTGGTGCTCTTATGCACGCCCCTTAAGACCTCTTACGAATGGGGTGAGGTCAACAGTAGCCAGTCTTGGGTTCAAATTTTGGGGGTTTGGGGATGAAACCACAGAGTCAAGTAGTGCATTCCAGGCATTGACCACTCTGTTGCTGAAGTCATATTTTCTGCAATTGAGTTTGGAGCGGTTCACTTTAAGTTTGTATCTATTGTGTGCTTGTGTATTGTTGTGGTTGAAGCTAAAGTAGTCACTGACAGGTAGGACATTGTAGCAGATGATTTTATGAGCTACGCTTAGGTCATACCGAAGGCGGCGTAGTTCTGAGTTTTGTAGGCCCAGAATTTCAAGTCTGGTGGCATAAGGTATTTTGTTGCGAGCAGAGGAGTGGAGGACTCTTCTTGTGAAATATTTCTGGACACGTTCGATTGTATTAATGTCTGATATGCAGTGCGGGTTCCAGACAGATGAGCTGTATTCAAGAATTGGTCTGGCAAATGTTTTGTATGCCCTAGTTTGCAGTTCAATATTACCGGAGAAGAAGCTACGCAAGATTAGATTTACAACTCTTAATGCTTTTTTGGCGATATCGTTACAATGGGCTTTGGCACTTCGATCATTAGATATGAGTACCCCAAGGTCCTTGACAGAGTGAGAGTCATCTACAAGCTTCCATTCTCTTTCAAACTCTGCATTTCACCTCATCGTTTTGCAATTTTTCCCCTTCCTTTTTTCCCCCTTTTAATCTTTCCCCTGAATTACAGCAGTGACATAAATATATAAACTTCTCTCAGGGCAATAAAACTCAAGTGATAAGGGAATGTCTGGGTCTTTGAAAGGCCCTAAGATTCTCCGCTGATCGGGCTGCAGAACACTAATAAAGACAGATTTTTCCCCCCGTTATTTATGACCCACAATCTAAACAATTTTGTTTCTCGGAGTCTCCCACCTCACAAAAACAACCCTGCCTTTTCTTACTTCTCTCCTCCATTTTTTTCTTCTCATTTTTTTTTCTCTCTCTCCCTCCACCCTCCTGACCTTATAAAAATCTCTCTTCCAGGAATTCAGGCCATTATCTGAAGCTGCAGTCGTGTTCCACGAAAGCTGAAGGGATAATGGCAACTTCAAGCAATTTAATGTACCTCCAAAGGTGGACTGTGTTATATTTTAACACAACAGACTCTCAGGAAAGAATTTTTATCTATTTTCTCCAGCGTGCAAAAAATATTAAATTAGACAATGAGCACCAACATCATTCAAGTGAACAAGCTCTAATAAAGATTTTGTAAAGGATAGGTGCCTGCTTAAGCAGGGGGTTGAATTAGAAGACCTCTAAGGTCCCTTCCAAAACTCTGATATCTGTTACAGGTAGCCCTCGACTTACAACCGTTCATTTAGTGACGGTTCGAAGTGACAACTGCACCAAAAAGAGTGACTTGGGATTGTTTCTTCAACAACAGTTGCAGCCATCCCTGTGGTCACGTGATCAAAATTGGCAATCCTTGGCAACTGGCATGTACTTATGAACGGTTGCAGTGTCCCGGAAGTCACATGATCCCGTTTGGGATGGGATGGGATGGGATGGGATGGGATGGGATAGGATAGGATAGGATAGGATAGGATAGGATAGGATAGGATAGGATAGGATAGGATAGGAAAGGATAGGATAGGATAGGATAGACTAGACTAGACTAGACTAGACTAGACTAGACTAGACTAGACTAGACTAGACTAGACTAGACTAGACTAGACTAGACTAGACTAGACTAGACTAGACTAGACTAGAATAGAATAGAATAACGGAATGAAAAATTAGAATAGAAGGGAAGAGAAGGGAAGGGAAGGGAAGGGAAGGGAATAGAATGGAATAGAATAGAATAGAATAGAATAGAATAGAATAGAATAGAATAGAATAGAATAGAATAGAATAGAATAGAATAGAATAGAATAGAACAGAACAGAACAGAATAGAATAGAATAGAATTCTTTATTGGCCAAGTGTGATTGGACACACAAGGAATTTGTCTTTGGTGCATACGCTCTCGGTGTACATAAAAGAAAAGATACGTTCGTCAAGAATCATAAGGTACAACACTTAATGATAGTCATAGGGTACAAATAAGCAATCAGGAAACAATATCAATATAAATCATAAGGATCCAAGCAACAAAGCTACAGTTATACAGTCATAAGTGGAAGGAGATGGGTGGTGGGAACAATGAGAAGATTAATAGTAATGCAGACTTAGTGACTAGTTTGAGAGTGTTGAGGGAATTATTTGTTTAGCAGAGTGATGGCGTTTGGGGGAAAAAACTGTCCTTGTGTCTAGTTGTTCTGGTGTGCAGTGCTCTGTAGCGTTGTTTTGAGGGTGGGAGTTGAAACAGTTTATGTCCAGGATGCGAGGGGTCTGTAGATATTTTCACAGCCCTCTTTTTGACTCGTGCAGTATAGAAGTCCTCCATGGAAGGCAGGTTGGTTGCCGTTGTTTTTTCTGCAGTTCTAATTATCCTGTGAAGTCTGTGTCTTTTGCGACCTTCTGACGAGCAAAGTTACAGGGAAGGCAGATTCACCTAACAGCCCTGTAACTAACTTAATAACTGCAGTGAATCACATGGCTGCAAAACCAACATTAGAACGGATGCTATTACAGGTCACCCATTATAACAAGACCCCTGCAAAACATTGTTTAGATTTTAAAAGTAGTCTTGAACTGGTGGTCAACCCTCCCAGATCGCAGTTCACACAACCCAGCGAACAGGTGGAGTTATTTTAGCCTCCCCAAAATACTAAGCCTGTTTGGGTCTCCGATTAATCTCTGCAGGCATAATTATCTGGGTCAATTCCATTTTCCTGTTTGCCTGACACATGAACCCACTCCTATTACGCCATTAAATGCATGCCAGCAAGATTCCTTTGCACCCTGTCCAAGTTGATGGAGTGTTCTTATGTTGGAAATGTCTTCAAGCCCCTGGCCACTTCCCTTCCCTACCGTGCATGTCACATGCAATTTTAGACCCTCTGTGCATGAGCAAAGCCTTCTGTGCATGCGCAGAAGGTCAAAAACATCAGGGTGGGTGGGTGGAGCCTCGCACTACCGCCGCTACCAGTTCGTCGAACCATCTGCTGCTGCAGCTACCAGTTCGCCAAACTGCCTGCTGCTGCCGCTACCAGTTTGTCGAACCACCTGATGCTGCCGCTACCAGTTCGCTGAACCACCTGCTGCTGCTGCTACCAGTTCGCTGAACCACCTGCTGCTGCCGCTACCAGTTTGTCGAACCACCTGATGCTGCCGCTACCAGTTCGCTGAACCACCTGCTGCTGCCGCTACCAGTTTGTCGAACCACCTGATGCTGCCGCTACCAGTTCGCTGAACCACCTGATGCTGCCGCTACCAGTTCGCTGAACCACCTGCTGCTGCTGCTACCAGTTTGTCGAACCACCTGATGCTGCCGCTACCAGTTCGCTGAACCACCTGCTGCTGCCGCTACCAGTTCGCTGAACCACCTGCTGCTGCTGCTACCAGTTCGTCGAACCACCTGCTGCCGCCGCTACCAGTTCACCGAATCACCCACTGCTGCCGGTACCGATTCACTTGAACCGGTGCGAACCGGTAACATTTCACCCCTGCCCCTGGCTCACATTAACATATGTGGTGGACATTGTAGAAGCTAAAAAATATTGGATAAAAATATGTACATGGTTGGAACAGATGATACAACAACATATTGACTTGAAACCTGAAATATTTCTGTTGGGGAATCTTACCAGAAACTTACCAGTAAAGAAAATATATATTTGATTATTCATGGAATAATAACCGCAGCTAGAATTGCATTTGCACAAAACTGGAAAAGTGAAGATTCCCCTACAGAGGAGAATATGATAAGGAAAATATTAGAATGTGCAGAAATGAATAGATTAACACTGGCAATTAAAGAGAAAGAACAAACTGGTTATTATGTGATATGGGAAACATTTTATCAATAGTTAGAGGAAAAATATAAAAATTAGAAATAAAAGTAGATGAGTAAAATATAGAAAATATAGAAAAAACAGAGTTAGGCAAATTAAGATGGGGATGTACAGTATTAGATATTTAATGATTTGGTATTAAGCTAAGAATAGATTAAATAATGAATATGATTGTAAACTTTAACTGTTATTGCACAAATATTTGTACCCAGACAATACCCTGTTTAATGGAAGATGGATTATTTGTACTAAAATAAAATATTTTTTTTTTAAAAAAGTTGATGGAGTGTTCTTCTTGGTCTAAAAATAAAAATCAGAATGGCTGTTTGCACATCAAGTTTTTCCCAAACTACTTTTAAGCATGCAAAAGCCGCCAATTCGTTTTCCTATTGCTGCGAGTTCAATGCCTTTTCCACAAACACCATCCATGTGCATCCTATAAAAAACTCCCCATTAATTTTACAATATTAATCTCCGGCCTGCTTCTGTTAGCGATTATCAGCTTATACATAGAGCCCAGTCTGGAGTCGCTTTTCGGCACTCTTGTTTCCTCTGGGGAGACAGATCCTTTGTCGTCTTTTGGAAAAACATTGGAGCTTAATTGCGGGTCGCCTCCCCAATTCCGTATTAATCCTGAGGATCAGAAGCCAGATGTGTTTGTGGGGAGGTAAAGCTTTTGAGCGGGCTCAACTTTTAAGCATGGGTTGAATTCTAGAGAGAAGAAGAGGTATTTGGATTTGGTGGAACAGGTGGGGAAATAATAAGCTAAAGAGAGATTGGAGAAGCGTAGGGCTCCTTATCAGATGTCTTCCTGAAGATTTTGCTAGCTAAATAAATTAATGAATAAACAAACAATTTGCTGAAAATTAGGAGAGAGAGGAAGGGAGGGAGGGGAGAGAAAGAGAGAAGGAGGGAGGAAGAGAGAAGAAGAGAGAGAAGCACGGAGGAAGAGAGAGAAAAGGAGGGAGAGAGGAGGGAGAGAGAGAGAAGGAGGAGGGAAAGAGAAGGAGGGATGGAGAGAGAGAAGAAGGAGGGAGGGAGAGAGAGAAAAGGAGAGGTAGGGAGAGAGAGAAAGAGAAGGAGGAGGGAGGGAGAGAGGGAGGGAGGAGAAAGAGAAGGAGGGAGGGGGAGAGAGAAAAGGAGAGGGAGGGAGAGAAGGAGAAGGAGGAGGGAGGGAGGAGAGAGAGAGAAGGAGGGAGGGGGAGAGAGAGAAAGAAAGAAAGAAGGAGGGAGGGAGAGAGAGAAGGAGGAGGGAGGGAGAGAGAGAAAAGGAGAGATAGGGAGAGAGAAAGAGAAGGAGGAGGGAGGGAGGGGAGAGAGAGGAGGGAGGGGGAGAGAGAAAAGGAGAGGGAGGGGGAGAGAGAAAGAGAGAAGGACGAGGGAGGAATAGAGGGAGGGTGAGAGAAGGAGGGAGGAAGAGAGAGAAAAGGAGGGAGAGAGAGAGAGAGAGAGAAGGAGAGAAGGAGGGAGGGAAGGAGGGAGAAAGAGAGAGAGAGAAGGAAAGGTGCTATTCTATAACTGGTATATTAAAAACTGCACTGCATTAGGAAAAATTCCATAAAAAAAACCCCCAGTGTGCCAGAAAACGTGGACACATATAGCTATGGGGGAGAACACCCAGAAACACACTTTGCATGATGACATTTTGTAAGAAAAAAACCACAAAGAATTCAACTGCCGGCTAAAACGAGAGAAAGAGAAATGGAACAAACCCAACCCAAACTGTTTTCCATCACCGACAATGGCATTGGCTTGACTGGCAGCTCCTTGAATTTTAATGTGTAATTCATCTGTCCGTGTTTATGATCTTTTCCTTCCATTCATTCAAGGATCTCTCGGAAAGCCCCCGCCGGTTAACACTCAACATAATTCTGATAGGTACATTTGGCTGGGGAAACGATTACCGTAAGATTCTCAAATAAAAGCATCATGTAGCCATCTGATCCTTTTTTGGTTGTTGTTTCCAAGCCAAGTCTTGTGTCCCTCATTAAGGACTTTGTCCACTTCTATTTATTTAATTGACAAATGCACTTAAGTGAGACAATTGCATCGTGCTTAATGTTTATTTAATTACAAGTGCATTAAATATATTGCATGCACGGCCATCTGGGGAAATTTTTGTTTTATTCATCCTAATAAAACGAGGAGGGCATTGTATGGGAAAAGCTCTAATGTATGGACTGAAAACTCGAGGGCAAATATTCTTTCCCATTAGTGATTGGTAGCAGATAGGACGATGAAAAGATTTATGACCTCTTAAAGATAGATAGATAGATATAGATGGATGGATGGATGGATGGATGGATGGATGATAGATGATAGATGATAGATAGATACAGATGGGTGGATAGATAGATAGATAGATGGATGGATGGATGGATGGATGGATGGATGGATGATAGATGATAAATACAGATGAGGGGATGGGTGGATGGATAGATAGATAGATAGATAGATAGATAGATAGATAGATAGATAGATAGATATAGATAGATACAGATTGGTGGGTGGGTGGGTAGGTAGGCAGGTAAGTAGGTAGACAGACAGATAGATACAGATGGGTGGGTGAGTAGGTTAGGTAGGTAGGTAGATAGATAGATACAGATGGGTGGGTGGGTAGATAGATAGATAGATAGATAGATAGATAGATAGATAGATAGATAGACAGAGAGACAGACAGACAGACAGACGGGTGGGTAGGTGGGTGGGTGGGTAGGTAGGTAGGTAGGTAGGTAGACAGACAGACAGAAAAACAGACAGACAGACAGACAGATACAGATGGGTGGATGAGTAGGTAGGTAGATGATAGATACAGATGGGTGGGTAGGTAGGTAGGTAGGTAGGTAGGTAGATAGATAGATAGATAGATAGATAGATAGATAGATAGATAGATAGATAAGATAGAGACAGACAGACAGACAGATATAGAAAAGATGATACACATATATACCCTATAGTCTATTTATAAAGGATATATAAAATTTTAGGCAAAAATCATCCAGTACAACTGCTTTGATAGCAACATTGAACTGCACATTGTTGCCCAGTGGATTTTCCACTATATTATGAGCTAAGAGTAACAGAGTTGGAAGGGAGCTTGGAGGTCATCTAGTCCAACCCCCTGCTCAAGCAGGGGACCCTATGCCATTTCAGAGCAATGGCTGTCCAGTCTCTTCTTAAAAACCTCCAGTGATGGATCCCCCACAACTTCTGAAGGAAAACTATTCCACTGATTGATTATTCTCACTGTCAGGAAATTTCTCCTTAGTTCCAGGTTGCTTCTCTCCTTGATTAGTTTCCACCTGTTGCTTCTTCTCCTGCCTTCAGATGCTTTGGAGAATAGTTTGACTTCCTCTTCTTTGTGGCAGCCCCTCCAATACTGGAAGACTGCTATTATGTCTCCCCTGGTCCTTCTTTTCACTAAACTAGACATACCCAATTCCCAATTCGATACTTCTTTTTTTTTTTTATCCTGCTTTTTTAAAATCCAATTTTGGCTTCCATAGAATGTCACAGGGAAACCTACTGCCTGGTCTTTGTAGGTACACACACATCAAGTCATCTGAATACCTTTTCCGAGGCTTTCATTGCTACTCTACCAAATCTGTTTTGGAGCATATGTTTCCACCGATAGTGAGCTAAGATAATGGTTGAATTATTATTATTATTATTTATTATTTATTAAATTTATATACCGCCCTATTCCTAAGGGACTCAGGGCGGTGAACAGCGAACGATAAAAATACATGTAATACAAACGTTAATAAAAAACCAATTAAAATATACTAAACACTCTGGTCCTAGATAATTCAAGACATCCCAGTTTAAAATAAAATCAAAAAGCAATATAAAGGGAAAGTTAGGCCAGGCCGGCCTGCTGAAACAGGAATGTTTTGAGGGCACGGCGGATAATAATGCAAAAGTGGCAAATCTAGACAGCATATTAAAAAGCAGAGACATCACCCTGCCAACAAAAGTGCGTATAGTCAAGGTGATGGTTTTCCCAGTTGGAATGGATGGCTGTGAAAGTTGGACCATAAGGAAGGCTGAGCGCCAAAGAATGGAGGCCTTTGAACTCTGGTGCTGGAGAAGACTCCTGCGAATCCCTTGGACTGCAAGGCCATCCAACCGGTCGGTCCTAGAGGAAATCAACCCTGACTGCTCTTTAGAAGGCCAGATCCTGAAGAGGAAACTCAAATACTTTGGCCACCTAATGAGAAGGAAGGACTCCCTGGAGAAGAGCCTAATGCTGGGAACGATTGAGGGCAAAAGAAGAAGAGGACGGCAGAGAACGAGGTGGCTGGATGGAGTCACTGAAGCAGTCGGCGTGAGCTTCAATGGACTCCAGAGGATGGTAGAGGACAGGAAGGCCTGGAGGAACGTTGTCCATGAGGTCACGATGGGTCGGACACGACTTCGCAAATAACAACAACAATGCAAAAGTGGCATGCAAGAGAAAAATCCCCTTATTTCTATTAATTCCTTAATTTTCCCCAAGTTTTTTATTTTTTTATAAAGATATCAAATCAATGCAAGAACAGTGTGGCCCCTGGGTGTCATACATTCTAATACGAACAAAACTAATCAGGTTAATCATAATCATTACATTCCATCCGCTTATATATTTCTAATAATAAAACACACTTGTTTTAAGTTATAGTCTATCATTGTTCAATCATTCCACATTTTCTCTTGTTATTACTTTCATTTTATGATCTAAAAATGTATACACTGATCTTCCCCCTTCTCTTATTTCTATCACTTTTTCTAGCTTTTAATCGTATCACCCTTTATTAAGAAACTTTTTCTTTCTTTCCTATCTAATCATGTCACCTACCTACAAAAAGAAGGTGGGGGGAAGGAAAAGAGAGAGAAAAGGAAAAGCAACTCAGAACAACAACAAAAAAGAGAAATCATCCATCCATCATCTCTTGCCCGCTTCAACACTTTAATTGCTATGCCTTAGAAGAAAGATAGGAAAGAAGAAATTCCTTTTTTTTATGTGTGCCATTGAAGTTAGGAACTGTTTCTGTTTCACTGTCACTGTGTTAGCCATTCTGGACTTTCTTAGCTAAAGAGCAGGGGAAACTCTTTTTAAAAATAAATAGAAATTGGAAATCGTAGGAGATCCGCACTGACTGTACAAACACAATCTGTCTTCAATCAAATTTGACCCAAGACTTTTCCCTGTGGCCGGCTCTAGCCATCTTCCCACCAGGCAGAATTTCGAAATAAATTATGTATACTTTCGGCTCCGAGAAGAAGAACATGTCCACACACAAACTCCTCTCAAATTAACTACGTGAGTTATTTTCTCATTGCAGAGGCTGATTAACATTTCATTCGGTATGCAATAGGAAATTTCAGCAAGACCCATCAGAAAACTATTTGGATCCATCAGTGTCATTCAGTGAACGGATCCTTCTGTCAAATTAGTGACCCGTTGTTCACCAAAGCTTGCCAACCATAATAAACTGAAATGTTTTTGAAGCCAGAGGGCATCATTAGTTCCCCATGTTATTTAACATGCATAGAGGTAAATAAAGCAACAGAACATGGTAAGGCAAAATGCTTTAAGATGTTGTCCTCCTCCTCCTCTATATTCTCCTCTTTCTCCTCCCTCCTCCTTTTTCTGTCTATATTATCCTTTTCGTTCTCCTGTCTATATCCTCCTCCTCATCTATAGTCTCCTTCTCCTGTCTATATTCTCCTTCTTTCTTCTCCTCCTCCTTCCTCCTTTTCCTCCCTATATCCTCCTCTTCTTCTCCTTCTCTTCCTCCTCCTCCTCTTCTCCTCCTCCTGCTCTTGTTCTTCTCCTCCTCCTCCTCCTCCTGCTGTCTATATTCTCCTTGCTCTCCTCTTTCTCCTCCTCTTCTTCTCCTTCTCCCCCTCTCCTCCTCCCCCTCCTCCTATATTCTCCTTGCTCTCCTCTTTCTCCTCCTCCTTCTCGTCTTCTCCTCCTCCTCCTCTCCTCCTCCCCGCTCCTCCTGCTGTCTATATTTTTTATTTTATTTTATTTTATTTTATTTTATTTTATTTTATTTTATTTTATTATTTTATTTTATTATTTTATTTTATTTTATTTTATTTTATTATTTTATTTTATTTTATTTTATTTTATTTTATTTTATTTTATTTTATTTTATTTTATTTTATTTTATTTTATTTTATTTTATTTTATTTTTATTTATTTTTATGTGCCGCCCTTCTCCGGAGACTCAGGGCGGCTTACAATGCGTTAAGCAATATTCTCCTTGCTCTCCTCTTTCTCCTCCTCCTCCTGTCCATATTCTCACTCTCCTTCTAAATCAGAAAAGCTCAAATTGTCCATGATCAGGGCCGAAAGCCTTGGTTAAAGGTTGATCTACATCAGTTGCATATAACAAGATACTAGGACGTCTATGGAGATTCTCAATCATCCAAGTCTGGTTGTTCCAAAAGGCAACAGTTCAGATTTTTTCCCCCCTGCTTTTGATGTTGTTGAATAATAATAATTATTTGATAATTTTAACATTTTAACCCTAATTGATTTTTTTAATTTTAATTTTAATTATTCTACATTTTTTACTTATTGGTTATTATATTGTGTACCACTCAGAGCCTCTATTTAAGTGAGATAGGCAATATAGAAATATGGAAAAGAAAAGAGAAAGAAAGAAAAAGAAAGAAAGACTATTAATACAAATACAAATACAAATTTTAATCTGTTTAAATTATGGGGTATTTTAAATTCAGCCAAATTATTTAATCCGTTTTTAATCTATTTTAAATTTTTGTATTTCTGTGTTTTATCTTCTGACTATTCACCGCCCTGAGTTCTTCGGGAGAAGGGCGGTATAGAAATTTAATAAAATAAAATAAATAAAATAAATAAATAAAGATAGGGAGAGAGAGAGAGAGAAAGAAAGAAAGAAAGAAAGAAAGAAAGAAAGAGAGAGAGAGAGAGAGAGAGAGAGAGAGAGAGAGAGAGAGAGAAAGGAGGAAGGAAGGAGGGAGGGAGGGAGGGAGGGAGGAAGGAAGGAAGGAAGGAAGAAAAAAAGAAAGAAAGAAAGAAAGAAAGAAAGAAAGAAAGAAAGAAAGAAAGAAAGAAAGAAAGTCCCTGGTTCAATAATGACCAAGTCACAGACAAACAATTTCTCACCTCTAAAATCACAATTACTAACATATAGAAACGGTCATCAAAACTACCTCATCCTATATCATCATGGCCTTACACACTCAGTGGTAAATGAGCAAATTGAAACGATGAAGCCTGGGACATCGCAAAAATGTCCTCATGTGCTAAAAGTCCTCCATCGTTCACACATTTAACCAGAGTCCAACTCCCTTCCCTGAAGGGTGTTCTCCTTGGATAAGGTTTGCCAACGTAGTATTGAACAGAAATCCCAAGGGCCTCCAAGTTTTCCCAAAAAATGTCTAAAAATTACACACAAAACCATCGTTAGCCGAGTTCAGGTGAGGAGCATTTAAGAGCCGAAGAGGTCACCAACTTGATTAATGATGCTGTCAAAGAAACGATTAGACCCAAAGCTCTTTTCCTTCAGAAAATGGAAGCCTTGTTTCAATCAAGACAACAAAAACATTAAAAAAAAAAAGGGGGAATACCCAGTTGCACAAAAACGAGACTTCGAGGAGCATATTGTTAATCACACTAAGCCCAGCCATAAAATGCTATTCAAATTCATCCTAGCAGGAACCTACTTGGTGTGTGTGTGTGTGAGAGAGAGAGGCATCCAAGGATGGGGGAGGAATGCTAACATGTGAACGGGGATGGGTCCTACTTACCTTTACTACTGGTTCGCATCATGCTCGCTCACGCACTCTCTTCTGCGTATGTGCAGAAACTTTGCTCATGCACAGATCACCTATGATGACTATACTAGTCTCCCTTAATTTATCAGCAAAATATAAATTTGGCATAAAATGGTTTGTCGTGAATGCGATTGCTTGAGGGCTCCTGGATTGGAGCTGAAAGGCGAAAGGGAAGCAAATAAGCCATTTTAGATTTAATTCTGTTTTAAACGTATTTTAATTGTTTATATTGTATGTTTTTTAACTTTGGCTGTGCACCGCCCCGAGTCCTTCGGGAGAGGGGGCGGTATAAAAATCTAATAAATAAATAAATAAATAAAATATGCTCCCTCCCACATGCTGGGATAGACCAGGTGCCTCGATAGAAAAACACTTAATCTCTCCCCTGGCTCAAGCTGATGAAGGAAGGAGAACTTGTGGCTCAGAGGTTAATACAACTGCCTAACATGCAGGCAGCCCAAGTTCGAATCCGAGTAAGGGTATGGCTCGCTGATGAGAGCTAAATAGCTTGAAATAGATCTATACTAGTCTCCCTTTATTTCTTTATCAGCGAAATATAAATTTGGTATAAAATGGTTTGTCGTGAATGCGACTGCTTGAGGGCTCCTGGATTGGAGCTGAAAGGCGAAAGGGAAGCAGGATGCTCCCTCCCACATGCTGGGATAGACCAGGTGCCTTGATAGAAAAACACATATATACATATATACATATATGTTTTCGTAGATTTTCATGGGTACAGGTATGCAAATCTTGGCGTATTTGGGTCTTTTCCCGTGTAAGATTTTTTTTTTCCTTTAATTTATATGCCGCCCTTCTCCGGAGACTCAGGGCGGCTTACAATGCATTAAGCAATAGCCTTTATCCTTTTATATATTTATACAAAGTCAGCTTATTGCCCCCACAATCTGGGTCCTCATTTCACCTACCTTTGAAAGGATGGAAGGCTGAGTCAACCTTGAGCCTGGTGAGATTTGAACTTGCAGTAATTGCAAGCAGCTGAATGTTAATAACAGTGCTTTAGTTCACTGTACTACAGGCTCTTCAGAATGAGAGTATCTTGGCGACGCTTAGACGAGGTCCCACTCGTCACTCGAAGACACCAGCCTTGTGCATTTGGCAGAAATGGCAAAAATTTCATCATACCTTAAAAACCATTCAAATGAGAGATATATATCGGAATGGAGAAAATGGATTGATTACATACAGAAGAAGTATCCGAATAAGAAGATTCATATAGCTTATGAATGAAATAATATTAAGTAGTTTATGTTTGTTTTTTCTGAGTTATAAGGAGTTAAGGACCTAGGGAGAATATGAAATGTAATAATTTGTTAGCACATTTTAGTTTTTGGTTTGTGAATGCTATACCCTGTGCTCGTTCTGGGAATCTAGGGAGGGGGGCGGGGGGAGGGAGGGGAAGGGAGGGTGGGAAGGGGAGGGTGGGATTGAGGGGGAAAGGGTGGGGGGTGAAAATGTTTGTATTTTTCATAAAACTTTTCAATAAAAAAAAAAAGAAGAAGACACCAGCCTTGGCGAAATGTCGCCAAGATACTCTCAATCTTACACGGGAAAAGACCCGAATATGCCAAGATTTATATACATACATACATATATATATAAAGTGTTTTTCTATTGAAGCACCTGGTCTACCCCAATATGGGAGAGAGCATACTGCTTCCCTTTCGTCTTTCAGCTCCAATCCAGGAGCCCTCAAGCAGTCGCATTCACTATAAATTTGATACACACACACACACACACACATATATATATATAATTTCAAAGCCGAAATTCTAAAACAGCTTTGAAAGCATCGATCCTTGGAGATCGGGGTGGCTAGTCACATGATCCATAAATGCATAAAAATGTGCAAGTAAAGAATCCGGTGGCTGAGCTTCCGAGAGAAATTTGAAGCGGCTCCCGATCAAAGTTTTCTAAGAAAGCTAAACCGGTCATAGGAAATGTGTCAAAGGAAATGCTCTACCACGTGCCAATTATGCGCAGAAGAGGAAGCAAAAGCAGGAATAAATGGTTCGGTGGAGGAACGCATGTAATTGGGTCCCTTAGGAAATAGGTTGGAATTTATAGCTTTTTGAGTTTCCTCAGAAAGAAGGAAAAAAATACAATAAAACGAAAGTAAGGTTGATAGAATTACTCCTCAACTTACGACCACAATTGTAAGCCCAAAATTCCTGTTGTTCAATGAGACAGTTGTTAAGTGAATTTTGCCCCATTTTTACGACCTTCCTTGCCACAGGCGTTAAATGAATCACCGCAGCGGATAAGTTAGTAACTCAGTTGCTAAGCGAATCTAGCTTCCCCCATGGCCTTTGCGTATTAGAAGGTCGCAAAAGGGGATCACGTGACCTTGGGACACTGCAACGGTCATAAGTACGAGTCAATTGCCTACCAATCGAATTTTGATCACGTGACTACAGGGATGCTGCAAAGGTTATCGCTGTGAAAAACTGGTCATAAGTCACTTTTTTCAGGCCAGTTGTAACTGTGAATAGTCACTAAATGAAGCGTTGTAAGTTGAGGACTACCTGTACATGAGGCAACCACTTCTGATGTTGATCTTTTTTGGAATGCCATTACCTGAGGTCCGTGACTTACGACCGTAATTTGAGTCCAATGTTTCCGTTGCTAAGCAAGATGGCTAAGTGAGTTTTGTTCCATTTTATGACTTTTCTGGCCACCGTTGTTAAGTGAATCACCGCAGGGTTTAAGTTAGCCAGTTTAATCCTAATAACACTGAAAGTCTTCTGACTGTCTATGTGGACCTCGACTTAAAACCACAACTGAATCCCAGATTTCTGTTGCTAAGTGAGACAGTTATTAATTGAATTTTGTTCCACTTTATGACCTTTCCCACCAGAGTTGTTAAGTGAATCACTGCTGTTATTAAGTGAGTAACCTGGCGCTTAAGTGATTCTGGCTTCCCTATTAACGGATTGAACGATCCATCTGTTAAACTACTGAAGTTCACAGATGACACAAGTGATCGATCTCATTCGAGACAACGATGAATCCGCATACAGACGGGAGGTTGAACAACTAGCCTCGTGGTGTGACTGGAACAATCTGGAATTGAACACACTCAAAACCGTAGAAATGGTGGTGGACTTTAGGAGAAATCCTCCTATACTACCACCTCTTACAATACTAGACAACACAGTATCAACAGTAGAGACCTTCGAATTTCTAGGGTCTACCATATCTCCCGACCTAAAATGGACACCCAACATCAAAAACGTCATCAAGAAAGCTCAACAAAGAATGTTCTTTCTGCGCCAACTCAGAAAGCTCAAACTGCCCAAGGAGCTGCTGATCCAGTTCTACAGAGGAATTGTTGAGTCTGTCATCTGCACCTCCATAACTGTCTGGTTTGGCTCTGCAATCCAACAAGACAGACACAGACTTCAGAGGATCATTAGAACTTCAGAAAAAATAATTACTACCAACCTGCCTTCCATGGAGGACCTGTCTACTGCACGAGTCAAAAAGAGGGCTGTGAAAATATTTCCAGACCCCTCGCATCCTGGACATAAATTGTTTCAACTTCTACCCTACAGAAAGATGCTATAGAGCACTGCACACCAGAACAACTAGACACAAGAACAGTTTTTTTTCCCTGAATGCCATCACTCTGCTAAACAAACAATTCCCACAACACTGTCAAACTATTGACTAAGTCTGCACTACTATTAATCTTCTCATCGTTCCCACCATCCATCTCCTCCCACTTATGACTGTATGACTGTAATTTTGTTCCTTGTATCCTTACAATTTATATTGTTTGCCTAATTGCTTATTTGTACCCTATGACTATCACTAAGTGTGGTATCTTTTTATTCTTGAGGAATGTATTTTATTCTCCTTATGTACACTGAGAGCGTATGCACCAAGGACAAATTCCTTGTGTGTCCAATCACACTTGGCCAATAAAAAATTCTATTCTATTCTGTTCCGTTCCATTCCATTCCGTTCCATTCCATATTTTCTCTTCTCTTCTCTTCTCTTCTCTTCTCTTCTCTTCTCTTCTCTTCTCTTCTCTTCTCTTCTCTTCTCTTAACATCGCAGCGGTCGTAAGTGCGAAAAATGGTCATAAGTCCCTTTGCTGCTGATATTTCTGTTGACGGAGTGCGTTACTTTTTACATTCTCTCCACCCAACAGTCTAATAACTGAAAGACTGGTGATAAAAGATATAAGCGAAGCCACATCAAAGCATCCATCTCCGTCTTTCCCTGGTTTTTTGGCTCCCTTCTAATTATTTCATTAATCGATTTAATTTTTAATTAATATTTCCTTCCAGCTACAATGTGGGCTGGAACTAGGGACAGAACTGAAAGTGCTTGAAATTAAAACCGTCTCTCAGCCAACTCTAGTATTATGGTATGAGTTTCACTTCCATTTAAATTTCCCTTTTTTTTGGCTCAGGTTTTTTTGTACGTCCGGAGGATCAGATGTTCTCCTCCGAGACTGCTTGCAACATTGTTGAAGACCGGTCATGAAGACATGACTTCTTGGAGGAAAAATGCAGGCTTGTGTTGGAAGAAATGTCCATCTGGATTCAGTCTGGTGGTGGATTGCCCCCCGGTTCGGTCCGGTTCTGTAAAACCGGCAGGAGGCTCCGCCCACCCACCATCGACATCATCATCGATGATCTGCGCATGCGCACTCTCTCGTTGCGAACTGGTACTAAAGGTAAGTAGAACCCACCCCTGATTCAGTTCCAAGTGGGGAGAAAGACACTGGAAACATGGAGACTTGCTTGAAAAGATGGTTTAATGGTGGACAGGACCACATGGTTTTTGAGGTCCTGGGCAAAAAAGCACCTGGGTGAGAGATTGATAGATTTATACCCTCTGTTGGGCTTTGAATTTGAGCTTGTGTTCTGATTGGTTGTCAGACTCCCATGGGGCCATGCAGGGGTAACTTTGTAGGTTGTCTTTTGAGTCCCAGGATTGGTTGACTCTTGCTGGGTGATGATCAGCGATGAAATCCTCTGAGGTCTGCTACCAGTTCTGTGAGTCTGCTACCGAGTGTGTGCTTCGCGCAGATATGTACCTAAGGCACGCCCATGCAGTGCTAAAAAAGGAACATTTTGAGATATTCCGAGTCTGCAAAGGTAGGTAGAACAGCGAGGGGGGGTGGAAATCCGCTGTGCCACATGATTTCGATTAGCTAGAAAGCAGGAAATCTGATGATTCTAGCTAATATAAATTGCCCGTCACAGCTGATCGTCATCCAGCTGATCATCGGAAATACCGGTTTGCCCGAACTGGTAGCATTTTTTACTATCGGTTTGCCCGAACTGGTCAGAACCGGTAGCATTTCACCCCTGGTGATGATGTAATGAAAGAGTCTTTGGGCAATTCTTACTATGGCTCTGCTTGAAGGAGTTAAGTAGTAAGTAGTAAGTAGTAGTAAGTTAAGTTGTTATGTAGAAGAGACTGGCCCAGGTCTTAATGGCCCATTGACAAAGGTGGGGGGAGCCGTGAGTTTCTGCCTCCCTTTTAGGGAAAATATTCTGCCCTTTTAATATTTCCTAAAATATCTCATTTTCCTAGGAGAGGGTTGGGTGCTAACTTCCTACACTTTGATATCCTCTCATCTAGTGGTGAAATTCAGATATTTTTACTACCGGTTCTGTGGGTATGGCTTGGTGGGCATGGTGTGGCTTGGTGGGCGTGGCTTGTGGGCGTGGCAGGGGAAGGATACTGCAAAATCTCCATTCCCACCCCACTCCAGGGGAAGGATACTGCAAAATTCCCCATTCCCTCCCCACTCCAGGGGAAGGATATTGCAAAATCTCCATTCCTGCCCCACTCTGCGGCCAGCCAGAGGTGGCATTTGCCAGTTCTCCGAACTACTCAAAATTTCCGCTACCGGTTCTCCAGAACCTGTCAGAACCTGCTGGATTTCACCCCTGCTCTCATCTCTACCGATCTCAGGGGGGGTGAATGGGTATGAAAAGGAGGGGGAGATTAAGAAAAAAGGTCACAGGTAAATTGAGCCAGAAACTCTGAAGGAAAGCGGTTAAGAGCAGATGCAAAAATTTCACACGAATGTTATCATTTAAGAGAGGCATTTTTACAAAATGATGTACAGCGTGGTGGTGGACCACTGGTGAAGATGGTTGCTTTCCACTTGGAAAGTTGAGCATTCAATCCTAGAGAGCAGCAGATGTTTCTTTCTGCTAGAGCGCAAAGAGAAAAGTTCACATTTGCTATGAACTCCTCATAGGCATCAGGAAGGGCATCCGGCCAGTAAATGCTCAGCTCCATCCAACTGCCTTGGCTCTACCCAAATTAAGGGATTACGAGGTCATAAAAAAGGGAGTTATGTACGGTTGGTGTAGGACACCGGAAAAAACTTTCTAGAAGGTATAAAGGTATTTTAAAATCTATGTTGGAAATGGGAAAGCCAGAATTGTTCTTGGCTGGGACTCATTAACAGACAAGCAGAAAAGATTTATAGACAATTGTTTTTGTACCTGATCATTGCAGCAAATTATACACGCAAAGATGGAGAGTGTCTGAAATGGTCACTCTGGTAGGTGAAGATGATGGGACTTGTTCAGATGGCAACACTGACTCGTTTGACCAGGGGAAAGGTATTGAGAGGGACTGGAAATTCTTTTTGCTGAAAACAGAAAAAAATGAATTTATAATGGTTTTGATGGTTAGAAAGTATGAAGTATGGAAAGAATGAAATTATAATGTAACCTTAGAGAGAGAGGGTAAAATATAAATGTATCCGTAACTGTTGTCAGGAAGATTGGAAATCCTTCTCTTTTCCTTCCTTCCTTTTTCCCTTCCCTCCCTCCCTCTCTCCATTCCTTCCTTCCCTTTCCTTTCTTCATTCCTTCCCCTCCCTTCTTTTCCCTCCCTCCCCTCTTTTCCTTCCTTCATTTCTTTTTTTTCCCTTTCTCTCTTTTGCCCTCCCTCCCCTTATCTTCCCTTCCTCCCTCCTCTCCCTCTTTTCCTCCCTTCCTTCCTCCTTTCCTTCCTCCCTCCATTCCTTCCCCTCCCTTCTTTTCCTTCCTTCATTTCTTTTCCCTTTCTCCCTTTTGCCCTCCCTCCCCTTATCTTCCCTTCCTTCTTCCCTCCCCTTCTTTTCCTCCCTCCTTTCCTCCCTCCCTTCATTCCTTCCCCCTCCTTTTCCTTCCTCCTTTTCCCTTTCTCCCTTTTGCCCTCCCTCCCCTTATCTTTCCTTCCCCCTCCCTTCTTTTCCTCTTTCTCCCTCCTTTCCTCCCTTCCCCTTCTTTCCTTTTCCCTTCCTCCTTATCTTCTCTTCCTTCCTCCCTCCCTCGCTTCCTTCCTTCCCTCTCCTTTCCTTTCCTTCCTTCCTTCCTCTTCCTTCCTCCCTCCCTCCCCTTATCTTTCCTCCCTCTCTCCCTTCATTCCTCCCTCTCCTTCCTTCTTTTTCTCTTTCTTTCCTTTTTGCATCTTTTCCCTTTTTCTTTTCTTTTCTTCTTTTAACTTGTATTTTTGTGAAAAACGGCTTTAATAAAAATCAGTTCAAAGGAGCAAACTGACTCCAATTATTTGCTGAGAAGTCAAGATGTTTTATGGGTTTAAGAAGACAATCGCCCCATTGGGGCAAAACTAGAAGAATAGTTTCATAAGGAAGATTTCAGAGCGTTTCCTTCTTCCTGCCTGTCTTAAAATTGGAACTAGGATAAATTTGGCGGAAGAATTCACCTTGCCCCATTTCAACAATGTGTACAGTCATCGCACCCCAATGATCTCATCCCAACGATTCTGGATGGTCTCTGGCAGGGACAGCTAGCAAAGCAAACTGAAAACAAAAGGAGAAACGTTTCCCCTTTTGCATTTGAGCACGCAAAAAGGGACAGGAAAGGAGAAAGGGAAACAGGAAGGACAAAGAAAAATAAGGAAAGACAGAAAGAGAGCAAGGAAGGAAAAAGAAGGAAAGAGGGGAAGGAAGAAGAAAGGAGAAGGAAGAGGGAAGGAAAAAGAAGGGAAGGAAGGAAGGAAGGAAGGAAGGAAGGAAGGAAGGAGAAAGGAGAATGAAGAGGGAAGGAAAAAGAAGGGAAGGAAGGAAGGGAAGGAAGGGAAAGGAAGGAAGGGGAAGGAAGGAAAGGAAAGGAAGGAAGGAAGAGGAAGAAAGGAAGGGAAAGGAAGGAAGGAAGGAATGGAAAGGAAGGAAGGAAAGGAAAGGAAAGGAAGGAAGGGAAAGGAAGGAAGGAAGGAAAGGAAAGGAAAGGAAAGAAGGAAGGAAGGAAGGAAGGAAGGAAGGAAGGGAAAGGAAGGAAGGAAGGAAAATTTTCAGATAGATGTTTGTAGTACGAAATCTTCACAATCTGCATCTTGGCAGCTTCTTAAAGGTAGTCCTCGATTTACAACAGTTCATTTAGTGACCGTTGAAAGTGACGGCACTGAAAAAAGTGACTTGTGACCGTTTTTCACACTTACGACCATTGCAGCATCCCCCACAGTCACGTGATCAAAATTCAGATGCTTGGCCACCGACTCACATTTATGACAGTTGCAGTATCCCTGGGGGGGGGGAGGGGGGTTGTCACATGACCTTCTGACCAGCAAAGTCAACGCGGAAGCCAGATTCGCTTAACAACCATGGCAAGAGAGGTCATAAAATGAGGCAAAGCTCAACTTAACAAATATCTCACTCAGCAACATAATATTTTGGGCTCCGTTGTGGTCCTAAGTCGAGGACAAATCATAGAGCAAATTGAGAGGGTTTTTTTTTAGTCCTTGGAGCGGAGGGAAACTTTTCAGATGGATGTTGTGATATAATCTTCAAAATTTTTCATCTTGAGAAACAGAGAGGCCTGTCTAAAAAAAAAAAATCTGTTCAACATCACAAATGTTGAACAGATTTATCACAAATGTTTTTTAAGGAAGGTTTTTTTATATTTTTTTTTTCTGTTTTTCAGTCCGTGCCTTTCATAGATCCTGGAGGTAGATTTTGTAAATTTCACGTCAAGTTTTTCTGTCTCTGGAGTGTTCCAACCAATCAAAGACAATATTTATGATGTCCTCGCTTGCCCTATCAGTGACGAAATTAGAAGAAAACAAACAAACAAACATTTGAAAAAATAAATAAACTTTTTTGTAATTTGGTTGTTGGTTTTTTTTTTTTCATGCCTGGACTCAAATAAATAAAACAACAACAACAACAAAAAAACACCCCTCCACGGTACAAAAAACGAACTATAAACAAAAAAAATTAAAAATAAACAAAGTTAAACAGTAACGAATGAAAACGAGAGAAGGAAGCAAACAACCTTCGAAAGAGTGTTGCCTAAACAGGGGAAGAAAATTTCAAATTGAAAAGAAGATTCTTGGATTGTCAAAAAATAATAATAATATATATTGTAAAATTTGTGCCGGAGGGAAACTCACACGCCTCCTTCTTCGATGTGTAGAAAAGACGAAACGTTTTTTAAAAACGGGGGGGAAAAAATTGCACATACATTTCAGATACTTTTTAGGACATCGCAGGAAAGAAGAATACATTAAAAATAAACAATTAATGTATTAATAATTTATGATGAATAAATAACAAAACATTAAAAATAAAATTAGGGAAAAAAAAAACAGCAAACAAGGTAGGTGGAATTAGTGCTACAAAATCAAATTATTGACTGGCAGCTCCAGCTCATATTATTATTATTATTAGGTTGCAGACAGCAAAAAAGGATTGGATTTGGTTAATAATTGGATGGGGAATTTGAAGGAAATCCAAGTTTATAGGATAAACCTGGGAAGATGAAAAAAGAAAATCCGAGAAGACGATACAGGAAGTCCTTGATTTACCACCAAAACTGAGCCCCAAATCCCTGTTGCTAAGTAAGACATTTGTTAAGTGAGTTCCTCCCCATTGCATGACGTTTCTTCCCACCGTTGTTAAGTGAATCACCGTGGTTCTTAAGTTAGTAACACGGTTGTTAAGCGAAACTGGCTTCCCCATTGTCAGATCCAATCCTAATGCTTGTACAAAGACCGGAGATAATAAAACTGCTAAGACGATAAAACTCCTAGTGGCAGGGGTGAAATTCAGCAGGTTCTGGAAAACCGGTAGCGGAAATTTTGAGTAGTTCGGAGAACTGGCAAATACTGCCTCTGGCTGGCCCCAGAGTGGAGTGGGAATGGGGATTTTGCAATATCCTTCCCCTGCCACGCCCACCAAGCCACACCACGCCCACCAAGCCACGCCCACAGAACCGGTAGTAAAAAAAATTGAATTTCACCAGCTGCCTCTGTTTGAATAATAGGCCGAGTTTGGTTTTAGGGTTTCTTTGGGTGGCTTTGTGTAAGTTGTGAGAATTCAGGTACCCAGGTTGATCCAGTTTTGTGAATGGTTGCTATTCCTTTGGCTGATACGGAGCCTACTTGAGGCTGCAGAAGTTTGGACAAACCAGCACAACAAGCGTCTCTCTCTCTCTCTCTCTCTCTCTTTTGTTCCCTTCCTTCCTGTCACTTACTGTCCTTTCCTCCCTCTCTCTCCCTCCCTCCCTCTCTTATTCTCTTTCCCTCCCTCTCCTTCCCCACCTTCTCCTGTTCTTTCCCTCTTACTCTCCTTCCTTCCCTCTCTCTTATTTTCTTCCCCACCCTCTCCTGCTCTCTCCCTCTTACTCTCCTTCCTTCCCACTCTCTCACTCCCATGGACTCCTTCCCTTCCTTTCTCCCTTCCTTGCTTACTCTCCTTCCCTCCCTCTCTTATTCCCTTTCCCTCCCTCTCCTGCTCTCTCCCTCTTACTCTCCTTCCTTCCCTCTCTCTCACTCCCACTTACTCTCCTTCCCTATCTCCCTTCCTCTTTCTCCCTCCCTTGCTTACTCTCCTTCCCTCCGTCTCTCTCTTATTCTTTCTCCTTCCCCACCCTCTCCTGCTCTCTCCCTCTTACTCTCTTCCCTTCCCTCTCTCTCACTCCCACTTACTCTCCTTCCCTTTCTCCCTTCCTCTTTCTCCCTCCCTTGCTTACTCTCCTTCCCTCCATCTCTCTCTTATTCTCTTTCTCCTTCCCCACCCTCTCCTGCTCTCTCCTTCTTACTCTCCTTCCTTCCCTCTCTCTCACTCCCACTTACTCTCCTTCCCTTTCTCCCTCCCTTGCTTACTCTCCTTCCTTCCCCCTCTCTCACTCCCACTTACTCTCCTTCCCTTTCTCCCTTCCTCTTTCTCCCTCCCTTGCTTACTCTCCTTCCTTCCATCTCTCTCTTATTCTCTTTCTCCTTCCCCACCCTCTCCTGCTCTCTCCTTCTTACTCTCCTTCCTTCCCTCTCTCTCACTCCCACTTACTCTCCTTCCCTTTCTCCCTTCCTCTTTCTCCCTCCCTTGCTTACTCTCCTTCCCTCCGTCTCTCTCTCCCTCTCTCTCCTTCCCACTCTTTTTCCCTTTCTCTCTCTTCCTCCCTCCTTCCTTTCTTCTCTCTCCCCTTCCCCCTTCTCCCTCCCTCCCTCCCTGTCTCTCCTTTCCACTCTCTTTCTCCCTTTCTCTCTCTTCCTCCCTCCCTTTCTTCTCTCTCACCTTTTCCCCTCTCCCTCTCCCCTGCCCCCATCACCTTGATCAGAATCAACCCAGGTAACACACAAAAGCATCTCCTTGCAGCACTCCTGGCCTTTTGATCCAAAGTGGGTGCAGCACCACCAAATAAGCCTCACCCCACGCCCCCCCCAATCCCCACTCCATCCCCATCCACCAACTTTTCTCAACCGAGATGGAAAAGAACTCCAAGCAACCAACCAACCCCTTCGGGGCTCTAACCCTTCTAGGCTAGCTTTCTGCAAGCAGGGAGTTCTTTTTAAGTAAGAACAACTCTCCTGCTCCAAAGCGGAGCTACCGCTGATCTTCTCCAGAGCGGCTTCTCCCCATCTCCTTGGAGGGGAGCTACCCCCCTCTTCGGAAAGGTGGGCTCTGGCCGTCGGCGCTGCGCTGCGGTGGTCTCTGTGCCCCTCGGTCCCCCCCCCCCCACTTTCCACATCCCCGGGCTGGGCTGGCGGAGAAGGAAGGCGGAGAGAGCGCGGAGGCGCTGCTGTGAACGCGCTTTCTTACCGTAAGAGGGAGTTGGGACCCAGAGTTTTCCTGTTACTCACTCACCCAAACCCGGGCTCCTTGCAATATATAGCAGCTCCTCGCTCTCGGGCTCCTCTGTTGCCGCCTCTGCCTCTTTTGGGGACCCCTGGAAAGGGGGAAGAGCCCCCCTTCCCCTCCACACCGGCCCCAGGTAGCCAGCCCCCCCTCCTCCTCCCCATCCATGTGGACCCACCAGCTGTTGCCACTCGGACTCTTCCTCCACTCCGTCCTGGCCGTCCCGCCGGCAGGTTAGTCCGCTTCTTTTAGTTGGCCAAGCGCCGCTTTCGGGGGGTCGAGATAAAGGCTGCCCGGGAAGGGGGGGGGGAGGTCGTGGAGACGCGCACACGCGTGTACGCGGAATAAGGATGAGGAGGGGAGAGGTTTGACCGCTCCGGACGCTTGGAGGCAAACGCCGCGAGGGGCTTTGGGCGGAATGCAATCGTTGGGGTGGATGTTGCGGGGTCGTGGAGACGCAGACACGCGTGTACGCGGGAGGAGGAGGAGGAGGAAGTGCGGGAGGTTTGGGAGCTCCGGGCTTTTGGAGGTGAATGCCACGAGGGGTCGTTGGGCGGAATACAATCGTCGTGGGGGGGGATGTTGTGGGGTCGTTGTGGTCGTGGAGAAGCAGACACGCGTGTACATGGGAGGAAGTGGGAGAGAGGGGAGGTCTGGGCGCTCCGAGAGGAAAACGCTGCGAGGGGCGTTGGGCAGAATGCAATGAATCGTTGGGGTGGATGTTGTGGGGTCGTGGAGACGCAGACACGCGTGTATGCGGGAGGAAACGGAGGAAGAGGAGGAGGAGGAAGGGGAGATCTGGACGCTCCGGGAGTTTAGAGGAAAACGCCTCGAGGGGCTTTGAGGATATTGCAATCGTTGTTGGGTGGTGGGGAGATGTTGTGTTTCGTTGCGGTCGTGGAGACGCGCAGACACGTGTACGCCGGAGTTTGCGCGCCGCGCGCGGCTCTTTAAAAGGGTTCGTCCCCGGGCGAGCTCGGGATCCAAGAAGCGTGCTCTTGGACATCTGCTTGCCCGCCCAGTTTTGGGGAGGGGACCAAGCGAGGTGCTGTAGTCGGGACAAGAGGAGAAGCGGGAGAAGAAAATAAAAAAAGAAAATCCGGCCGCGCAGGGGTTAAGTTTGGGGTGGGGACGCCTCTTCCCCGGACAGGTTCTGAAGCAGACCTTCCCCCGCGTCCTCGAACAGCTGGCTTGGTCTTGGCAGAAGCGCCTCCGGTCTCCTCCTGCAGACTTCGTGCGTCTGTTAGTACCGATAAAGGAGAATATTTGTAGCTCGAGAGTTGAAACTTGGGGTTCTTGGTGCTCTCTGAGGTTGGGGGTTTTCCGCCGTTTCGTAAAAACCCGAACTAGCTAAGATCAACGCCGGTGACCAGCATCGGTGGCGTTCCCTAGTTTGGGTCACGAAACGCCTGCGAGTAAACTTACTAAGCTCCGAGAGTTACTCCCCCGTGTGTGCTGGCTAGTGTATACAAACAGAAAGTAGGCGCTCGCGCGTTCTCCAAAGCCTGTGTGTATGTGTTTAGATCTATCTATCTTTTTACTTTCTCTCTCTTCTTTCTCTTCTCTCTCTTCTCTCTCTTCTCTCTTCTCATCTATCATCTATTTATGATGTATGGTCTATGTATTTACCTATTTATCATCTATGATCTATCCTCTCCTCTATTTCATTATCTGTCTGTCTGTCTGTCTGTCTGTCTGTCTGTCTGTCTATCTATCTATCTATCTATCTATCTATCTATCTATCTATCTATCTATCTATCATCTATTTATTTATCTATCTATCTATTTACCTACCTACCTACCTACCTACCTACCTTCTCTGTTCTCTCTTTTATCATCTATCACCTATCTATATTTATGATCTATGTATCTATTCTCTCTCTTTCCTTTCTTTCATCTGTCTGTCTGTTTGTCTGTCTATCATAATCTCTTTCTTCTATATCTTCTCTTTTCTTTCTATATCCTCTCTTCTATATCTTCTCTCTTCTCATCTATCATCTAGTTATGATTTATGGCCTATGTATTTACCTATCTATCATCTATGATCTATCCTCTCCTCTATTTCATTATCTATCTATCTATCTATCTATCTATCTATCTATCTATCATCTATCTATCTATCTAACCTTCTCTCTCTTCTCTTTTTTTATCATCTATTACCTATATATTTATGATCTATGTATCTATTCTCTCTCTTTCCTTTCTTTCATCTGTCTGTCTGTCTGTCTGTTTGTCTGTCTATCATAATCTCTTTCTCTCTTCTATATCTTCTCCTTTCTCATCTATCATCTATTTATGATCTATGATCTATGTATTTACCTATCTATCATCTATGATCTATCCTCTCCTCTATTTCATTATCTATTTATCTATCTATCATCTGTCTGTCTATCATCATCTACCTACCTACCTACCTACCTACCTACCTACCTATCTATCATCATCATCATTTCTCTTTCTCTTCTCTCTCTTCTCTCTTCTATCATCTATCTATGATTTATGATCTATTCTCTCTTTTTCATCTGTCTGCCTATGTCTGTCTGTCAATCTACCTATCTATCATTGTCTGTCTGTCTGTCTGTCTGTCTGTCTGTCTATCATTGTCTGTATCTATCTATCTATCATCATCATCTCTCTCTCCTGTTTCCTTTCTTCTATATCCTCTCTTCTAGCATCTATCTATGATTTATGATCTATTCTCTCTCTCCCCTCTCATCTGTCTATCTGTCTATGTCTGTCTGTCTATATCTGTCTATCTACCATCATCTATCTATCTATCATCATCATCATCATCATCTCTCTCTTTTCTCCTATATCTTCTCTCTTCTAGCATCTATCTATGATTTATGATCTATTCTCTCTCTCCCCTCTCATCTGTCTATCTATGTCTGTCTGTCTATATCTGTCTATCTACCATCATCTATCTATCTATCTATCTATCTATCTATCTATCTATCTATCATCATCATCATCATCATCTCTCTCTTTTCTCCTATATCTTCTCTCTTCTAGCATCTATGAATTATGATCTATTCTCTCTCCCCCCTCTCATCTGTCTGTCTGTCTATATCTGTCTATCTGTCATCATCTATCTATCATAATCATCTCTTTTCTCTCTTCTATATCTTCTCTCTTCTAGCATCTATCTGTGATTTATGATCTATTCTCTCTCTCCCCTCTCTTTCGTCCATCCGTCTATCTATCTATCTATCTATCTATCTATCTATCTATCTATCTATCTATCTATCTATCTATCTCTTGTACGTGTGAGCAGCCCGCACGGCTGGTACGCCAGTACACGTGCAAAACCGCTCAGCTGTTGGACAACTCAGCTGTGCCAGCTTGGTATAAATCTCTGCTTTAAATTCCGGACACAGTTGGGTGGGAGGGATTCAGCCGTTTGAGAAGGAAGCAAAGGATCCCCCTCCTCCCTCCCTCGCCCGTCCGGTCCTTGGGAATCTGTGCACTGGGGCAGGGTGAATTGTTCCATGTCCAGCCGAGTTTAGGACAGGCGACTTCTCTAAACTCTACCGGTGCAGCTTCCAGCGCTTGTGCGTGGCCAGGGTTGTCTATTTTTGGAGCCAGTTGGTTTAATTTTTCCATCTCTGTCCGATCCCAACTTCAGACAAGTGGCAAAGAAGAAATAAACAAGCCAGAAGCGATGTGTAAATGTGCAACGCTCGATGGAGAGATTTTTTTTCTGAGGATCTTGGATGGGAATTGCAGCTCTCCCATCTTTTTTATTTTTTTATTTTTTTTAAAAAAGCATTTGATTCTTTGTCTCTCTCTCTTTTCCCCCCTTCACTGTCTGGAATAGGAATAGACTAGAACAGATATTGGAATGAAGAGTAGAGTAGAATAGAGAGTAGAGAAGAGTAGAGTAGAGTAGAGTAGAGTAGAGTAGAGTAGAGTAGAGTAGAGTAGAGAACAGAACAGAACAGAACAGAACAGAACAGAACAGAACAGAACAGAACAGAATTAGAATAGAACATCACATTACATCATCACATTACAGGCTTGGGATCTTGATTGGGAAGCTGAAACAAATCCAAGAAGGCAAGATAAAGCTTCTATTGATCTATGGACCTATTGACCTACCTCTCTCTGTACCTCTCTATTTCTCTCTCTCTCACTCACTCCCTTATCTATTGATCTATCTATCTATCTGTCTGTCTGTCTGTCTGTCTGTCTGTCGATCTATTGATTTATCAAGTTATTAACCTACCACTCTCTCTCTCTCTCTCTCGACCTATCTATTTCTCTATCTCTCGACCTATCGGTCAATCTATTGATCTATCTATCTATTGATCTATTAGCTTGTTGACCTACTGATATATCCATCCATCATCTACTCACTCATATTTGTGTCTGTCTATCTGTCTCTCTTTCTCTCTTTCTCTCGTCTATTGATCTATCTATTGATCTGTCAGTCTCTTGATTTATCTATCTGTCAATCTATTGATCTATCGATTTATTGACCTACCTCTCTTTCCCCCTCTCCCTCTCCCTCTCCCTCTCCCTCTCCCTCTCCCTCTCCCTCTCTCTCTCTCTCTCTCTCTCTCTCTCTCCCTCCCTCCCTCCCTATGTATCGATCGGTTAATCTCTTGATCTTTCTCTTGATCTAGCAATTTATTGACCTACGGACATATCCATCCATCCATCCATCCATCCATCCATCCATCCATCCATCCAAACTGTAGCTGGTAATCTTGTTGCGATTTTCAACCATCTTCCCAGTCCTAATCTCTGTCCATTTGAAATATTTGAGCAGGCTTGTCTTTGCAGCCTTCAACTCTTGTGGCACGGATGTTCTATCGATGATGAGGTTGATGCTGGAGTTTCCTCCTTTTTCCTCCTGTCCTCTTCCAAATAACTTCACCATCTAAGCAATTCCCTCATTAACGTTATCTGAAGCACAATATTTTCTTTTGGATTACTTGGATGTTATTTCAGTCTTAGTTCCTCCTTTTGGAGGAGATAATTATAGCATTTAACTCAGGGGTGAAATCTACTTACCTTCCCTACCTGTTCAGAACTGCTCATGTGTTACGCTCGCATCACATCACGTGCGTGCTTGGACCCTCTGTGCATGTGCAAATCCTTCTGTGCATGTACAGAGAGTAAAAAAACGGTAGCATTTCACCCCTGATTTAAGTAGAGATGTATTCCCCCCCCAAAAAAAAATTCATTTTTCATCTCAATTACACCCGAATCAGAGTCTCTTTCTTGAGGTGGGTGGCTACAGACGTTAATTAAATAAACGTATAAATCATATTCCATTTAGAAGTTTTCTGCGGCGGGGTGGGTGATTCTATTTGCGACAGGCTTTGTAAAAAAGCTATCATTTCATCTTTCCAAAGAGGTTGGAATTTGCTACAGCAGACAGCGAGATTTGCATTTAGCTCCAGCGCAGAGGAGGAAAAAAACCCCACAAATGCATGTTCACAATTTCTCTTCACTTTGAATTAAACTCCTTTTAATATAGTCAATTAAATGACGTCAAGCCATCGGATCTGGGTTGCAAAACCTTGAACGAGTCCAGAGTGACAGCAGGCAGGTTTTTTTTTAATCTCTCTTCTTTGACCTCATGTGGCCATCTGGATTTTTGCAACCCAAAAATCCTTAAATTGTTAGAAATATGTGTGCAAATTGGAATATCTATCTATCTATCTATCTATCTATCTATCTATCTATCTATCTATCTAAAATTTGTATTTCGCTGATAAAGAAATAAAGGGAGACTAGTATAGATCTATTTCAAGCTATTTAGCTCTTATCAGCTAGCCATAACCTGACTCGGATTTGAACTCCGAGTCAGGGTATGGCTAGCTGATGAGAGCTAAATAGCTTGAAATAGATCTATACTAGTGTCCCTTTATTTCTTCATCAGCGAAATATAAATTTGGTATAAAAATGGGTTGTCGTGAATGTGATTGCTTGAGGGCTCCTGGATTGGAGCTGAAAGGTGAAAGGGAAGCAGTACGCTCCCTCCCACATATTGGGGTAGACCAGGTGCTTCGATAGAAAAACACTTAATCTCTCCCCTGGCTCAAGGTGATGAAGGGAAGAGAACTTGTGGCTCAGAGGTTAATACAACTGCCTAATATGCAGGCAGCCCAAGTTCGAATCCGAGTAAGGGTATGACTAGCTGATGAGAGCTAAATAGCTTGAAATAGATCTATAGTAGCCTCCCTTAATTTCTTTATCAGCGAAATATAAATTTGGTATAAAAATGGTTTGTCATGAATGCGACTGCTTGAGGGGTCCTGGATTGGAGCTGAAAGGTGAAAGGGAAGCAGTACACTCCCTCCCACATGTTGGGGTAGACCAGGTGCCTCAATAGAAAAACATAGAATATATATATATATTTACTTTTTTTCTTCTGCAGTCTCTTCGCTCTCTATTTTTCCATATGACAAAACTCTGCAGGTTATAAACAGAGGTGGGATTCATCCGGTTCGGACCAATTTGAGCAAAACGGTAGTGGCGACCTGCGGGTGGGCCCGTCCACCTTCCTGGGTGCAATCCCGTCCTATATCGCTGTGTGTTTGACATTGTTTGACAGTGCGGATGGTGTGCGCGAGCGAATTGCTGTGTTATTTGACATTGCACGCATTTGTGGACAGCATACATGAGCGAATTGCTGTGTTCTGTGACACCTCATCATGCGCGGATGGTGGGTGCACACATTTCCAGTGCTGGGCGAATTGGTATCTGCAGTAGGTGAAACCCAGCCCTGGTTATAATCCACCTAAGAGGCGAGTTTTGTGAATATCTATTTGAACGCTTTCCTCTTTCTAAGTGTCTCCGATCAGTTAAATAAATAAGGGTCAAAACCGGTCAAACTCCCTTCCCTTCTATTATCCTGGATTAACACTGGCCTCATTTGAACTTTCCGAGGTAGATTAGGGTTGCAAAACAATTTAGTCGAGGCTATCTTGGAATTAAATGTCAGAGCAGGCATTTGAACCTAAAAAACATTCGTTAGTATAAAATGGATAAAACGTGCTACATTTTTATCGTGGGTTGTTAAAACTTCCAGCAGGTGCAAAAAAAAACACACACTTAACACACTTGCCTTAAAAATTCTGACTTTTGCAAATGTTGATAGCAGTTTATTTCTGCACAGGACATCAAGGTTGTGAGATTGTGGGGACAACAATCGTTGCACACGTTTATCTGGGAATACATCTTTTTGAACTTGGAAGCATTTCCTTCCTGAGAGCATAAGGCAGCACTGAAAAATAAAATTTTATACCAGCGTTGTGGCCCACCAGTGGCCTGCGTGGATCATGGCTGATCCCGATGACGAGGAGGCTGGTGTGGGGTCGTGCCAGCAGCCTGCGCAGCCGGCGCTCGTGTCGGAGAGCGAGGAGGCTGAAGAGGATGTGGTGCCAGAGGCAGAGACTCAGCCAGGGCCTTCAGAACCTCCAGAGGCTCCTTCAAGTGGAGAGAGCGAAGTGGAGGAGCCTCTCCTCAATGCTCGAGCACGCAGGGCTGCCAAAAGGCAGGAGTGGCTACTCAGGAGGAGGAGGTCTACTCGAGAGTAGGGCTTGAGGATCATTGGCCACTCCCTTAGCCTATTTAAGTCGCACACAGCTAGTGCGTTCTTGCTGGAAACAACTTGTATTTATTATCAGAGTATTTTGGTTTATCATATCTTGTTTTCTGGGCTGGTTGCCAACCTTTGCCGGTCTTGTTTATTCTTGCTACTTAATAAATTTGATAAGGAGCGTTGGTGTGTGTCAATATCCTCAGAAATCCGGAGCTGGGGCAGAGCAACCAATTTAACCATCGCAGTGTGGGATTCGGTGGCTCAGTGGCTAAGACACTGAGCTTGTCGATCGAAAGGTCGGCAGTTCAGCGTTTCGAATCCCTAGTGCTGTGTAACAGGGTGAGCTCCCGTGACTTGTCCCAGCTTCTGCCAACCTAGCAGTTCGAAAGCAGGTAAAAAATGCAAGTAGAAAAATAGGGACCACCTTTGGTGGGAAGGTAACAGCGTTCCATGCGCCTTTGGCGTTGAGTCATGCCGGCCACATGACCACAGAGACGTCTTTGGACAGTGCTGGTTCTTCGGCTTTGAAACAGGGATGAGCACCGCCCCCTAGAGTCAGGAACGACCAGCACATACATGCGAGGGGAACCTTTTACCTTTAACTTTAACCATCGCAGTCTAAAACCCTGATCCTAAGTCTACTAGGGGAGTTAATTCTTTATGGAATTATACTTCATAATAACAGATAGCCCTGAACTTGCAACCAAATAATTGACCCAAAAATTTCAGTTGTTAAGTGAGACATTTGTTAAATGTGTGATCCCTTTTTGCGAACTTCAGACAAGCAAAGTCAAGGGAGAAGATCAGATTCGCTTAACAACTGTGACACGAACAGTTGTAAAATGGGGGAAAAACTGACTGAACGAATGTCTCACTTAGCAACAGAAATGTTGGGCTCAATTGTGGACGTAAATCGAGGATTACCTGTATTCTGACTGAAGAACCAACTCCATAGTTTTAAGCAGCTCGGTGTTTCCTTGGGACCCTGTCTGAACATAGAAAGAGGGAATTTGTTAGCCTAATCAGAATAGAGTTGGAAGGGACCTTGGAGGTCGTCTAATCCAAGCAGAAGATCCTATATCTTTTCAGACAAGTGGTTGTCCAGCCTCTTCTTGAAAACCTCCAGTGATGAAGCACCCACAACTTCTGGAGGCAAGCTGTTCCACTGATTAATTAATCCTCACAGTTAGGAAGTTTTTCCTTACTTCCAGGTTGCTTCTCTCCTCGATTAGTTTCCATCCGTTGCTTCTTGTCCTGCCTTCAGGTGCTTTGGAGAATAGGTTGACTCCCTCTTCTTTGGGGCAGCCCCTCAAATATTGGAAGACTGCTATCATGCCACCCCCTTAGTCCTTCTTTTCACTAGACTAAACCTACCCACTTCCCAATTCAATACTTCTGCTTGAAGTGTTGAATTTGAAGTTATTTACGTCAACTTGATGTTGACGTAAATACCTTGCACTGCGTACCTTGATTCTCCTTAATAAATTGCACAGTGGGAAGTGGGAAAAGGAAAGGTGTAAGACCCAGTGGGAGGACATGGGAAAACAATTGTCATTTGGTCCTTTCCTCCATAAATATGACAAAGTTGATGGCTCTCAAAAGGACACAGGAAACCACTCTTAACGGGCGCACCTGAGTTTCCTGCAACACGCTGAGATCAAATCCCCCTTTTTTTGTGACGTTTCCTTGTTATTCTTTCCAAACCCAACGGAATATCGGACATAAACTATGGAAAGGGACTTGCGACCTTCTCCTGCTCTCACCAGCTTAATTATTCTCCAAACGCTGAAAAGCATCGAGCCAAAATATGGGAGTCAGGGGAGAAAGTGGTAATAGAAAGGTTGAGTTCAAAAGTTGGCTGGATCTGGCCAGGGTCTGCAGCAGTAGTGAAATGTAAAATTTGTTACTACCAATTCTGTGAGCGTGGCTTGGTGGTGGTGGGGTAATGTGACTGGGTGGACGTGGCCAACTTTTTTTTTTTAACTTTTAAAAGCATTTTTTTCTACAACCTTAAGAGGTTGCAGAAAAAAAATGCTTTTAGAAGCCTCTGACGATCAGGCAACTCAGCTGGGATCGCCAGAGGCTTTTAAAGGCATTTTTTTTTCCTGCAACCTCTTCGGCTGAAGAAGGTCACAAAAATTGATCCCATGACCTCAGGACACCGTCATAAATATGAGTCGGTTGCCAAGCGCCTGAAACTTTTAATCAGGTGACTATGGGGATACTGCAACGGTCATAAGTGTGAAAAATGACCAAATAAGTCACTTTTTCCAGTGCCATTGTAACTTCAAACGGTGACTAAATGAACTGTTATAAGTCAAGAACTACTTGTATATGTTTAATGTGAAACTGGCAAACGATTTGTATTCTTTTCTCTCTTTTTTGTATTGTATTTTCCCCCCCGCGCCCCCCCCCCGGTTTTCCAGAAGTGAGATTTAGAAGTTAGATAGAAAGGACCTTCATTCATTCTCCATAGCTTGATGCCAGAATCATGTCTGAATCAGTGGTGAAATCAGTGGGCGTGGCTTGGTGGGCGTGGCATGGCTTGGTGGGTATGGCAGGGGAGGATACTGCAAAATCTCTATTCCCACCTCACTCCTGGGAGAAGGATATTGCAAAATCTCCATTCCCACCCCACTCCTGGGAGAAGGATATTGCAAAATCTCCATTCCCATCCCACTCCAGGGGAAGGATACTGCAAAATCTCCATTCCCACCCCACTCCAGGGGAAGGATATTGCAAAGTCTCCATTCCCATCCCACTCCAGGGGAAGGATACTGCAAGATCTCCATTCCCTCCCCACTCCAGGGAAAGGATACTGCAAAATCTCCATTCCCATCCCACTCCAAGGGAAGGATACTGCAAAATCTCCATTCCCATCCCACTCCAGGGGAAGGATACTGCAAAATCTCCATTTCCACCCCACTCTGGGACCAGCCAGAGGTGGTATTTGCCGGTTCTCCAAACTGCTCAAAATTTCCGCTGCCGGTTCTCCAGAACCTGTCAGAACCTGCTGGATTTCACTCCTGGTCTGAATCCAATCATGTTTGCTGAGGACAGATTTTTAAAGCAGGGGAATGCAAACTTTATGGCAATCTGGGAACATTTTGCAGGCATCTCACAAATTTCCACCAATTTCAGAACCAGTTGGGTTTTCTGTTGTGGAAGGACTGTGAAACATTCTGAAACACATATTTAATATATGATCGCAAAACTTGCTCCCATCTAAAGTCACATTTTAGGAAAGATAGAAAATATACTTGGTTATTCATTCCCTTCCTCTTCCCTCCTCTCCTCGGAGGCTTAATCGGGTATGCATGATTGTGGCTGTGTATTGTTTGAATAATGAAACTGTTTCGGTGAGCTAGCATCTTTATTAAGTCCTTCTGTGTTGGTAATAGAAAACGCAACTCATCGTGTCTATTCAAATTCCCATCCACCCCCTTTCTATGGTTAACTTTGCCAGCCTTCATTTTTTTACAAGCAAAAAGAAAAGAAACAAAAAAAAAATTCACTTGGCAAAGATGGAAACAGGAGTAGAAAATCTTTTTGAAAAATGCATCTGGGAAGAATTCCTACGTTCAGATCCCGAAGGATTGAATTAACCCTGGATAATTTTGGCTGATCGCTTGAGTGCAATTTATTTTTGTTGTTAGTTGCAAAGTTGTGTCCGACCCATCGCGACCCCATGGACAATGTTCCTCCAGGCCTTCCTGTCCTCTACCATCCTCTGGAGTCCATTTAAGCTCACGCTGCCTGCTTCAGTGACTCCATCCAGCCACCTCGTTCTCTGTCGTCCCCTTCTTCTTTTGCCCTCGATCGTTCCCAGCATTAGGCTCTTCTCCAGGGAGTCCCTCCTTCTCATTAGGTGGCCAAAGTATTTGAGTTTCCTCTTCAGGATCTGGCCTTCTAAAGAGTAGTCAGGGTTGATCTCCTCTAAGACCGACCGGTTGGATGGCCTTGCAGTCCAAGGGACTCGCAGGAGTCTTCTCCAGCACCATTGTTCAAAGGCCTCCATTCTTTGGCACTCAGCCTTCCTTATGGTCCAACTTTCACAGCCGTCCATTGCAACTGGGAAAACCATCGCCTGGACTATTCGCACTTCATCTACAAGTCACTAAATGAACTGCTGTAAACCAAGGATTATCTGTTCTCCCTTTCACCATTAGAAAACATAGGAAATAGATCAAAGCACATCAAAGCTTGGATACTTATTCATGCTTTGGCAAGTCAAAACAATTTTTTTTTTAGCAATTGTATTAATTTCATGAGTCTGGAACAATATAAGCCTGGCATGTTTTATCTGGAAGTTTACAAAATAATACAATCACTGCAAACTTTTTTTCCCCCAGCCAAGATCTGATTTATCTCCCTGCACAATAACTCCTTCAAAAGAGCTTTGAATGCAGATACACCGAACTGCAGAACTCAATATTATGCCTCTCTGCCTTGTACGATGCTAATCTTTTGGGAGAAAATAGTAAAAACCAGGATTAGCTGGGTGAAAAGGCAGTTTTGAGATGAAATGAACCTATTTGCAGGTTGTCTCTCGTAGTGTAAAACCAGTCAGAGATGCATCAACCCCAAAATAGCAGCACAATTCCATAAAGTTATATACCCTGTTTCCCTGAAAATAAGACCCTGTCTTATATTTTTTTGAACCTCGAAATAAGTGCTTGGCCTTATTTTTGGGGAGGTCTTATTTTAGGGTGCATGGAGTGAGACGGGGCTCCTCTTGCCATCTTACCCAATTTCCAGCTCTGCATTTAAATATTTTCAGAGAGAGCTTATTTTTGGGGTGGTAGGCTTATTTTAATGCATGCGCTCAAATGCCCGATTGGGGTTATTATCAGGGGATGTCTTATTTTCGGGGAAATAGTATTTTTTTTTTTTTTAAAAAAAAAAAGTCTATCCAATAAACAGACAAAATCAGATTTGGATGCCAGTTGCAACCTACAAATTCCAGGCAGCATCTATATTTTTTCCTGGAGGTGTAAAAAACAGTGTTTTTTTTTTTATTTTTTAAAAATGCAAACTCTTTTGACAGATTTCATGCATCTTCTGTATTTTGTCCCTGGTGTTTTCGCGAGTGTTTTTCCCGGAAAATGAACGAACGTAGACGAGATTCGTCTTCGTTCGCTCTGAGGTTGCATTTCGATGTATATTGTAAAGATCTATGCTGCGGGGATTTGAATGATTCATTTCGCTTCAACACACTGGATTCTGAATTATCCATCTGTTGCAAAAAAAAGAAATCGGCTTGGTTAAAACGGATCGGCTTTCGTGTTTGATAGAAGAACTAGCCAAAGCATCAACTGAC
The DNA here is from genome assembly GCF_029215685.1 of Pituophis catenifer annectens. NCBI lineage: Eukaryota > Metazoa > Chordata > Lepidosauria > Squamata > Colubridae > Pituophis > Pituophis catenifer. Next base: position 3,096,012 of record NW_027256887.1, read on the forward strand.
ATTCTTAATTAAAAATAGAAAGTCCTTTTGATTAAGGTTCATTAACCGATGGCTACTGGCTAGGCAGCTGCTCTCCCTGTAGATAAATATCTGTATGAAAGATTCAATCTGTAGCTCTGGTACGCTTTGAGATTTTAGATCATTTCAAGAAAAAATCAGGAAGCTGCATAGAATTAGCACTTTTTGTATGGGTCATCCTCGACTTACGACCCCAATGGAGCCCAACATTTCTGTTGCTGAGTGAGACTTTTTGTTAAGGGAGTTTTGCCCCATTTTATGCCTTTTCTTGCCACCGTTGTTAAACGAATCACTGCCCTTATTAAATTAGTCACATGGTGGTTAAGTGAATCTGGCTTCCCCATTGATTTGGCTCATTGGAATGTCTCCAAAAGGGATCACGTGACTCTGGGACACTGCCGTCGTCATAAATGTGAGCCAGCTGTCAGGCATCCTGCAACCATCATAGATATGAACCAGTTACCAAGTATCTGAATTTCGATCACGTGACTAGAGGAATGCCTTAACGGTTGTAAGTGTGAAAAACGGACATGTCACTTATTCACTGCTGTTGTAACTTTGAATGGTCACTAAATGAACTGTTGTAAGTCGAGGACTAACTGTATACAGTAGTGGCCAAAATTGTGAGAAACCTTTTGAGAAAAGTGTATTTTCTAAAACTAGCTAAAAACACCACTTTTTTGGGGGAGTAGTACCATAAAATTATATATCGATGGAAAGATCATTGAATCAAGAATGTCATGCAATCACTTTTAGGAAGGATTTGCTATCAGAATAGCAGTTACAGTAGAAAGAAGAAAAGTGAAACACGTAGAAAAAAACGAGATATACAAAAATGATCCCCATATCAGTGAATACTTTGTTGGGTAACCTTTAGCATGAATGACGGCCTTATAACATCTTCCCATGGATTAAACCAAGTCTTTTAGTTCTGCAGCTGTTCTCATGTGAAACCGAGATTGAATGATGGCTTCTATTAACTGGGTTTTATTGCTGGGTCGCTTCTGACTAACAAGTTTCTTTAGTCAGCTCCCTAGATTTTCAATTGTGTGAAGGTCTGGGCTATTCCCAGGCCATTCCAGCAGTGGAATAGGATTCTCTTGAAACTCCAAAAACAAAAAGTGGGGTTATTAGCCATCAAACTTCAAAAATACACTTTTCCCAAAAGGTTTCTGCAATTTTGGCCACTACTGTATGTCTAAATGCTATTATTATTGCTACTTCAAGGCCAAAATCTAAAGCCTTGAAGATAACACAGCCAATTCGCCCTAATAATTCTAGTGATCTCCTGGCTGTACCACATCACACCAATTTATGCCCTAAGACCTGAACGCAAGTCCCAAAGGTGGTTTTTTAGGAGGCAACTGGAGGGCAAAAGAAGAAGGGGACGGCAGAGAACGAGGTGGCTGGATGGAGTCACTGAAGCGGTCGGCGTGACCTTAAATGGACTCCAGAGGATGGTAGAGGACAGGAAGGCCTGGAGGAACGTTGTCCATGGGGTCGCGATGGGTCGGACACGACTTCGCAACTAACAACAAACCCTAACCAATCTAACATTGGTTTCCTAGTCTAGTTTACCTTGTTGAGCTGACAGGGGAGTTGTCAAAAGCTCTTCTGAAACAAAACGTTTTAAAAAAAATCCGATGCCGAAAGGAAACATTTGGAAATATATATATATGTTTTCTTTCCTTTTCGTAGGCTTTATGTGTATTTCTCTTTAGCCAGGTTCATCCTACGTAAACCAAGATTTACGTAGGGCTGCGTAAAAATCTTGGTTTACGTAGGATGAACCTGGCTAAAGAGAAATATATATGTATGTATGTATGTATGTATGTATGTATGTATGTATGTATGTCCAGGAAGCATGAGAAGGACTGGATGACGTCATAATCCTCTGCATATTTATTCAGACGTGGGGCCCTGATGTAATTCAGCCTCGTTGATTTAAGATCGTGCATTTAGTGATACAAATATTAATTTCCCGAAACACGACAATATATAGTCAGGGTGCATATGGATGTTTAGAGCCTCCCAGAACTCTGAAAGCAATAGGTGGTCATTTTTCAACACGAGAAAAAAAAGAAAAGAAAATAAGTAAATCCGTAAGGCAGAGAGCATTCCTGTTAAATACATCATCAATGCATGTAAGATTAATTGTCCCTCGGCTCAGCTCCTGTTAAATTCATGGATATATTCATTAGGTCTGGGGGTAATGATCTGGAAAAGGTCTTGACACTGCTTTCTTCTACGATATGTTTTACTTCTCAGGCTAGTCTATTATTTTGAATTTTCCCTACAAATACAAGCCAAGTGTTGGCCTCCTTAGCTGTTTTTGAGATCAGCTAAGGTCAACATTCACTTTTGGTTACCATGCTGTAAAAAAAAAGATTTTGAGACTCTAGAAAGAGTGCAGAGAAGAGCAACAAGGATGATTTAGGGGTCCAGAGGCAAAAAGATACAGTAGTGGCCAAAATTGTGGAAACCTCTTGGGAAAAGTGTATTTTTGAGGTTTGATGGCTAATAACACCACTTTTTTTTTGGAGTTTCAAGAGAATCCTATTCCACTGCTGGAATGGCCTGGGAATAGCCCAGACTTTAAAACCCAATTGAAAATGTATGGCGCTGACTAAAGAAACTTGTTAGTGAGAAGAAACCCAGCAATAAACCCCAGTTAATTAAAACAATCCTTCAATCTTGGTTTCACATTATAACAGCTGCAGAACTAAAAGACTTGGTTCACTCCGTGGGAAGACGTTGTAAGGCCGTAATTTATGCTAAAGGTTACCCAACGAAGTATTACGGTAACTGACATGGTGATCATTTTTGTATATCTCGTTTTTTCTATGGTGATCATTTTTGTATATCTCATTTTTTCTATGGTGATCCTTTTTGTATATCTCATTTTTTTTACGTGTTTCAGTTTTCTTCCTTATACTGTAACTGCTCACGTAAAACTCATGTAATAAATGTCTCACTTAACGAGAGAAATGTCGGGCTCAGTTGTGGTCATACATCCAGGACTACCGTGTCTGACGTAACACGCAAGGTACGTCGTGGTGCTGAGTTGTGATTCAGTGTTAGCTTTCCGGCTTCTGAGGATATAATACTGCCTTGGTTCAAGTCAGACATAATCATAGAGCAATAATACAAGCAATTCAGGGCTTTGTTCCTTCGTTGTTGTTGTTTTTGAAAAAAAAAACCTTCTAGGAAACTTGTGTTGAAATCTGATTACTTCTGACACACGCTTGGCTTCTTACTGGTGCAGCTTCTTTAGAGGAAGTAAGGAACGATTGCAAAACAAAAGAGAGAGAGAGAGAGAGAGAAAAGAGGGTGTGTTTTACGAGAAGCAAAATGACATATTTTGGGCGCTTTTGAAGTTGCGTCGAGATTTAACATCTTATGTAGCTTCTTTGCAAAAATGCAATCAATTTGATCTCGCCAAGATCCTCGTTGCAAATCAAGGGAGACCATTAAGGAACAGCTCCCTTCGGGGTGCTCAATATTTTTCCCATTTGGAAATTGCCGGTCGTTCTTGGTTGCGTTTATTATCGTAAGGTCAAACCTTCCTGAGGGCTTATTCCAGAGGTGGGTTTCAGCAGGTTCTGACCAGTTCTGGAGAACCGGTAGTGGAAATTTTGAGTAGTTCGGAGAACCGGTAAATACTACCTCTAACTGGCCCTGCCCCCATCTATTCTCTGCCTCCCGAGTCCCAGCTGATTGGGAGGAAATGGGGATTTTGCAGTATCCTTCCCCTGGAGTGGGGTGGGAATGGAGATTTTATAGTATCTTTCCCCTGCCATGCCCACCAAGCCACACCCACCAAGCCATGCCACACCCACCAAGCCACGCCCACAGAACCAGTAGTAAAAAAATTTGAATCCCACCACTGGCTTATGCACGCGCTCTTCAGGGCCGCGACCAGGAATAAGAGCTGCCCAGGGGGCTTGTGCACGCCAGATAAGGTACTTCTGGTTTCTAGTGCATGCATGCGCCAGCAAGTCTTCCAGTTACACACCAATCAGCTGGCCGGCGCGCATGCTCACGCCGGAAAATGGAAGACCAGCTCTTCCGGTTTCCAGCACTGCACACGTGATCATCGTGTGTGCACGCGGGCCAGAAACCCATAAGAGGAATGGGCGATGCCGCACGTGCCAGGTAGCATGGCTCCATAGGTTCCCCATGGCTTATGCCTTTATTTTAGCGAAGGACAAGTTGAAGTTAATCTCCCGGGGAGACGGCAGAGTATGCAAGTATGGTTTTAAAATCAGTGCTTCTTCCAAAATCATACAAAATACTCTCATGTGCCCAGATCCATTTTCCTTATATCTTTGCCCAAAATTATTTTCACTCTAGAAATAGCAGTTGTCCATTTCAGAGGGAAAGTCAAATAATTCTTATATCTGGAGGGTTCTCCCCCCCACCACTTCCTGGATTTTTCAAATAAATAATTTGAATTTAGAGAAGGTTTTTTTCAGGGGGGGAGTTGGGAAGTTGGGAACAGCAGCATATGGGGAAAAGAATTGCCCTTTTTCTTCGACTGTGGTCTTGTTGAAAAAGAAATTCCCACCCATCAGATGCTAAGAAAACATGAGTCAGCACTAATTTGATTTCAGCTGGGCTTCTCAGATTGAAAGAAGAACACGCTTTGATTTTGAGTTTTGGCTGTTTGAGATCCAAAGGTAATCGGATCTGATTTGATCTGATCTGCCTTGGGATTCAGTTGGAGGGGGAAAAAATTGGTCCTTAGGCTATAAAGAGAGAACATCAAAACTGTAGTTCCTTCATTGTTTTTTTGTTGGCAGAGGTAGATGAAAGTCGTAAGAATCCTTTAGAGGACATCAGTGGTGCCAAACCTCAACTCAATATCTTCAATACTTTGTAGGATTGTTTCTCTGTAGCCCTTTTAAGGAAAAAAACAACAACAACAACACAGTGATCTCCAAATTGTCTAACAAATATTTGTGGACGTAGATCCTCTGTTGAAGGATTTCATGCTAACTTAAACATATATTTTTCAAAAACAAGAAACAACAAGAAAGCTCCCGGTTTTCTACTTTTTTATCTGAGATGCTATGTTAAGAGGATAATGAGGTGCTTAGATACAGATAAACAGAGTGGGAAGGGACCTTGAAGGTCATCTAGTCCAACCCTCCGCCCAAGCAGGAGACCTTACACCATTTCTGACACATGGCAGTCCAGTCTCTTCTTGAAAGCCTCCAGGGATGAAGCTCCCACAACTTCCGAAGGCAACTTCTGTTCCATGGGTTGATTGCTCTCACTCTCAGGAAATTTCTCCTTATTTCTAGGTTGAATCTCTCCTTGGTCAGTTTCCATCCATTATTCCTTGTCTGGCCTTCGGGTGTTTTGGAAAATAGCTTGACCTCCTTCCTCCTCTCTGTGGCAGCCCCTCAAATATTGGAAGACTGCTATCATGTCTCCCCTGGTCCTTCTCTTCACTAGACCAGCCAGGCCCAGTTCCTGCAACTGTTCATCGTATGTTTCAGCCTCCAACCATCCCCTCATCATCTTGGTTGCTCTTCTCTGCACTCTTTCTAAAGTCTCAATATCTTTTTTATAGTGTGGTGACCAAAACTGGATGCAATACTCTAGGTGTGGTTTTACTAAGGCTCCTTTGGGAGCCACCATGATCTGGATGAGTGAGAATCTCCATAGATGTTGAGTTAAAATTCTGTGGTTTTTTTAGGGAACAGTCAAGGTTTCTCTCAGATTTCTGATGGGTATCATGGAAGGAAGGAAGTTAAACATTCATACATGGTCCCAACTAAAAATCTTTTCCATTAAGATGTCAGATTCATCTTTATCCTAATTTAACATTTGGAAGCAAGAGACTGTAGGGGTCTTCCTATACATACACGCACCTGGAACAGGTTAGAGACTACAGAAGCTTTGAATTATGTGCTAAACAAACTTTACTATTATAAAGGGCAGTAATATAAAAAACTGAACCAATTGTCTCTACTTTTCCTTCGCCTGGTACATCCACTTCCTTTGTGTCTCTCATGCCTCCCACACAGTGTTCCAGCCTTTAACGAGTGACTTAATTTGGTTTTTGGTTTTGCAATTTAAATACAATGATTCAAGGGAAAACTCTTGGGCTTTTCATTGTAGAAGATGATGACCGGGCTGAGCTGGAAGGAGGAGTCAAATGGGTCATCAGTCAGGAGTCCTGCATGTCTTCAAGAGATGAATAGAATGTAGAATGGAATATAGAATTAGAATAGAATATAGAATATAGAATATAGAATATAGAATATAGAGTAGAGTAGAGTAGAGTAGAGTAGAGTAGAGTAGAATAGAATAGAATAGAATAGAATAGAATAGAATAGAATAGAATAGAACAGAACAGAACAGAACAGAACAGAACAGAACAGAACAGAACAACAGAACAGAATAGCTGAGTTTGAAGGGACCTTGGAGGTCTTCTATTCCAACCTCCTGTTCAGGCAGGAAGCCCTCTACCATTTCAGACAAATGGTTGCCAATCTCTTCTTCAAAACTTCCAATGTTGGAGCATTCACAATTTCTGGAGGCAAGAGATCTAAATCTGGCCTACCTTGAATGCCTTTCTTATCTCCCGCTCATTTCCCTTGACTGTTAGTTGGCCAGATTCTTGTAGAGAGCTTAACCTTGCAATAAATCATTATACTCCATTGAACTGCCTGAATTTCCTGATTTCTCCTGTGCTTGACATTCATAAGATTTCCCCCCCTCCCCATAAAACCTACAAACGGCAGCCTAAAATACAAATTACCTGTTCCCAGGTGCTAGTGAGAGCAAAACACTTCTTGTAATATTATTATGTTATTAATGTTACAACGTATGAACACAATGGAGATCAGAAACACCATTGTAATATATACAGGTAGTCCTCGATTTATAGCAGTTCATTTAGTGACTGTTCGAAGTTACGACGGCACTGAAAAAAGTGACTTAGGATCAGTTTTCACACTTACGACCTTTCCAGCATCCTCATGGTCACATGATCCAAATTCAAATGCTTGGCAAATGGTTCATACTTATGACGGTCGCAGTGTCCCGAGGGGGAGTCATGCAATCCCCTTTTGCGACCTCCTGACAAGCAAAGTCAATGGGGAAGCTGGATTCACTTAACAAGCAGGTGACCCACTTAACAATTGCAATGATTTGCTTAATCACGGTGGCAAGGAAAATCGTAAAGTGGGGCGAAACTCCCTTAACAAATGTCTCACTTAGCAGCATGAACTTTGGGCTCGGTGGTGGTCGTAACTCGAGGACTCCTTGTCAAATCAGTCCAGTAGTTACAGATATCTTCTTATCAAACAAACAGTAGTTGGTTAGAATAACAAACTCACTCTGGTTCACAAACCACGATGGTAGCAGATCCATCAAACGATGATTAACAGAATGATAGCAACTCCTCACTATGGCAGCATATCATACTCTGGTAGCATATCACATCAGCTCCACACACAATGGTAGCATATCATCAACTGAACACGTTACAATACCTTGCTTAAATACTCTCACAACCAGTGATTACCTAATTACAGCATGACTCAGCATTACAATGAATCAGCAAGAAAACCTTTAAAGTAACATAATACATTTTCAGATTAAAGTTACAGTACACATATATTGCCTGGACAACTTGTTAGGCTCAAACCATATCCTAACACCCTGTATACAGTTGTCCTGATCAGGTTGACTTTCTTGGAATGATGCAACGGATTAGTGTGTTTGTCGCTTCCTCCTGCAGAAAACAAAGGGAAAAGAAACCCACTCCATGACTATCGGAAAACCGCTGATACCTCATTAATAAGGATAGACAAGGCACTGAAAGTGAAAACGAAGCTGCTAAATACGACAGAACAGTGTGCTAAGAGATGCAGCCGAAGTAAAGGACTTTCATTCATTTGCAGGTAAGGAATATTGCATTTCTTTTGGCGTCTAACGGTTCTGCTTTTTAGGAGAGCATTTTGGTAGAAGCAGCCGGAGGGAATCAATACTGGAGGTTTATATGACCTGGATTTTCTTTTGAAGTCCCTTCTGGTTAAAGATGGTAGGAAGCAGGGGTGAAATGCTCCCGGATCGGACCGGATCGCCCAATCCGGTAGCGATTTTTCCCTGTGGTTCGGCGATCCGGTAGCGATCGTCACCTGGATGTCATTACTTCCTGGTTTTAACTAGGTTCTCACTTGATGTGACCTTCATCTAACCCATCGCAAGACCCTCACTCGATGTGAGCCACAATTGACCTCTCGCAAGACCCATCACACAACCATCTCTTGATGTGACCCACACAAGGCCCATCACTAGATTCTCACTTAATGTGACCTTCATCTAACCCATTGCAAGACCCATCACTTGACCTTCACTTGATGTGACCCACACCTGACCCATTACAAGACCTATCACACAACTGTCTCTTGACGTGACCCACACAAGGTCCATCACTAGATTCTCACTTAATGTGACCTTCATCTAACCCATTGCAAGACCCATCACACAACCGTCTCTTGACGTAACCCACATAAGGTCCATCACTAGATTCTCACTTAATGTGACCTTCATCTAACCCATTGCAAGACCCATCACACAACTGTCACTTGACGTGACCCACACAAGGCCCATCACTAGATTCTCACTTAATGTGACCTTCATCTAACCCATTGCAAGACCCATCACACAACTGTCACTTGACGTGAGCCACACAAGGCCCATCACTAGATTCTCACTTAATGTGACCTTCATCTAACCCATTGCAAGACCCATCACACAACCGTCACTTGACGTGACCCACACGAGACCCATCACTAAATTCTCACTTGATATGACGCCCCCCCCCCCCCATCACAAGACCTACTGGCCACACGAAGTCCTTATAAGCAGAAGAATACCGACACTGACCTCCCCTGAAGATGTTACCTAGCCTGGTAACAAAATGTTTGGAAACCAACCCACAAGGTCAGAGAATGAACTTCCACCCTCAAAGCTATCTTTTTTCCCCCCGCGGAGTGGGACAACTCTTGGGTTTTCAAGATCTTAGAGCAGGGGTCTTCAAACTTGACAGCTTTAAGACTTGTGGACTTCAACTCCCAGAATTTTCCAGCCAGAATTCTGGAAGTTGAAGTCCACAAGTCTTAAAGCTTGAAGTTTGAAGGCCTCTGTCTTAGAGCAACATTTGTTCCCTTGCATGGAATGTTGGAAAGGTTGGATTTTCAAGCGTTTCTTGGTTAAAAATGAAAACAAAGCCTATAGCTTTGTCCTAAAAAATATATATATTCTAGTGGAAGTAACAAATATTCTCTGCTTATAGTATTGACTTCGTGAGGGGGTGTCTGAAAAGCTTGAGATTCTCCAACTTTCTTGAGTGTGACAGATTCTGGGCTCCATCTAGAAGTTGTTTGTGATGTAATTGATACTTAATTGGTTGAGACTCAGAAGAAGTGAAGGATAATAAGACTCTTACCAGTTATCGTAACATTTTCTACTCCCACACAGCTTACTCTTGTGCAGAATTTAATTTTTTGTTTAAAAAAAAAACCTATTTCCTTTCCATGTAATCATTTTTTGAAATCAGAGTCAAAACTCCTGATGATAAATCACTACGGCCTCCCCTGCTCATAAATTATATTCTCATCAGCACAGTCTTTCCTACTGGGTCCAGCTGGAGTGAAGCCCAAAGAAAATGCTTGTTTACATTCTCCAAGTTGTGTTTTCTCAGTCTATTAGGTGCAACATCTTTTATTCAAAAGAAAGAAGGCTTTAGGCCGCTATCATCAGCTGAGCAAAGAGATGATGGATCTGAAACTTCTTGGCCTACCGTAACCTTTCCAGATATTTTGAACATAGCAAGATCTTATTGGTCTGGTAAGATCCTACATTTGTCTGCGCCAAACTTGACTCTCAATGAAAATGCTAATCTTCTTGACGCAAGAGGAAGAGGAGGAAGAGGGAGAAGGAGGAAAAGGGAGAAAGGAGGAGGAGGAGAAGAAGGAGAGAAGAGGAGAAAAGAAGAGAAGTTGACGAGAAAAGGAAGAGGAATAAATAAATAAAATAAATAAATACATAATTTTATTTCTATACCGCCCTTCTCCCGAAGGACTCAGGATGGTGTACAGCCTATTAAAAACACAAAGACAAACATCAGTTAAAAAATAATTAAAATTATTACATAATTTCGGAAGAACAGGAAGAAGGAGGAGGAGGAGGAGAAGAAAAGTGGAATAATTAATTAAATTTAATTAATTTAATTAAAACGAGAGAAACGGAAGAAGGGGAGAATGGAGAAAGGAGAAGGAGAGAAGAGAAGAGAGGAGGAAGAAGGGGAAAGCAGAGAAGGAGAAGGGTGAGAAGAGCGGAAGAGGAGGAAGAAGAGGAAGAGGAGGAGGAGGAGGAGGAGGAGGAGGAGGAGGAGGAGGAGGAGGAGGAGGAAGAAGAAGAAGAAGAAGAAGAAGAAGAAGAAGAAGAAGAAGAAGAAGAAGAAGAAGAAGAAGAAGAAGAAGAAGAAGAAGAAGAAGAAGAAGAAGAAGAATTTAAATTTACGTGAAGTTAAATTACTTTTATCTAGACTGAGATTTTCGGCCTTCTAGTTATAGTAATAATGAAAGCCATATATCCTCGTAGAAGTTAACTCTGCAATTTGTTTTATTTTCTATCCAGGGCTTTCGCATTTGACAAAACAGCCAAACGTTGCCATTGGTTATCTTTTACTAGCCTAGAAAATGGAGCCAGGAAGAAACATGACACTGCGTTCCTTCTCTATGAAAAGAAAGGTACGTAAGTGGCTAACTTGGATGAGCCAGGCTACAGAGCTAAGACCATTTTTTTGTTGTTGTTGTTGGAGAAGAGTTTCATGTGATTATGCAAAGCAGGTGGGACTGTGGGTTATGGATAAAGTGGAAGAGGGATGAGGCTATTCCTTGTTCTCACTGATGCTTATTTCATTCCACCATTAGAAGAGAATATTGGTTGCTCAGGGTTGAACTGTGTGGGGTCCTTGGTGCTTCTCTAAGCTTGGTTTTTTTTTTTTTAATTTGATTTATATGCCACCCTTCTCCGGAGACTCAGGGTGGCTTACAATGTGCTAAGCAATAGCCTTCATACTTTTGTATATTTTATACAAAGTCAGCTTATTGCTCCCACAACTGGGTCCTCATTTTACCTACCTTAGAAAGGATGGAAGGCTGAGTCAACCTTGAGCCTGGCGAGATTCGAACCTGCAGTAATTGCAGGCCGCTGTGTTAATAACAGGGTGCTTTAGACCTACTCTTGGTAGTTTTCTTGCAGATGTTTCCTTCTCCACCTTGGTAACATCTTCAGTGGGAAGAGGAAGAGGAGGAGGAGAGAGGAGAAGGAAATAGGAGAGAGGAGGAAGAGGAGGAACGGAGGAGAGAGGAGAGAAGAGAAGAGGGAGGGAGGAAGAGGAGGAGAGAGGAGGAGGAAGAAAGAGGAGAGAGGGGAGAGGAGGAACAGGAGGAGAGAAGATGGAGGGAGGAAGAGGAGGAAGAGAAAGAGAAAGAAAGAGGAGAGAGGAGGGAAAGAGGAGGGGGAGGAGAGAAGACGGAGGGAGGAAGAGGAGGAAGAGGAAGAGAAAGAAAGAGGAGAGAGGAGGAAGACGAGGAGGAGGAGGAGAGAAGACGGAGGGAGGAAGAGGAGGAAGAGTAAGAGAAAGAAAGAGGAGAGAGGAAGAAGAAGGGAGGAGAAGGAGAGAGGAGAGAAGAGGAAGGGAAGAAAAGGAGGAAGAAAGGAAAGGAAGAGGAGGGGAGGAGAAGGAGAGAGAAGAAAAGAGGGAGGGAGGAAAAGGAGGAAGAAAGAGGAGAGAGGAGCAAGAGGAGGGGGGAGGAGAGAGAAGAGGAGGGAGGAAGAAAGAGGAGAGAGGAGGAAGAGGAGGAGCGGAGGAGAGAGGAGAGAAGAGGGAGGGAGGAAGAGGAGGAGAGAGGAGGAGGAAGAAAGAAGAGAGAGGGGAGAGGAGGAGGAAGAAAGAGGAGAGGGGGAGAGGAGGAACGGGAGGAGGAGGGGAGGAGAGAAGACAGAGGGAGGAAGAGGAGTAAGAGGAAGAGAAAGAGAAAGAAAGAGGAGAGAGGAGGAAGACGAGGAGGAGGAGGAGAGAAGATGGAGGGAGGAAGAGGAGGAAGAGTAAGAGAAAGAAAGAGGAGAGAGGAAGAAGAGGGGAGGAGAAGGAGAGAGGAGAGAAGAGAGAAGAGGGAGGGAAGAAAAGGAGGAAGAAAGAGGAGAGGAAGAGGAGGGGAGGAGAAGGAGAGAGAAGAGAAGAGGGAGGGAGGAAAAGGAGGAAGAAAGAGGAGAGAGGAGGAAGAGGAGGGGGGAGGAGAGAGAAGAGGAGGGAGGAAGAAAGAAAGAGGAGAGAGGACGACGACTGTGGTGTCCTTGGTGTTCTCTTGGTTCTTTTGTTGCAAACATTTCATCAGAAATTGATTGAAACAGACCTTCCAAGGCCTCGATCACCTGCTCCGTTTGTAGGCCTGCTCTTCAGAAAACGTTCACTTCCTTTTGGCCTTCGTTTCGTTGATTCTCACAGACTACGTTCGAAATTGCATCATTGGGAAAGGAGCGACGTACAAGGGAAACGTATCGGTCACAAGAAGCGGGATCGAATGCCAAGCCTGGAATTCGACCATCCCTCACGAACACAGGTAAGATTGGTGGGATCAGCCCTTTTGCCTTTTCCAACAACGGTGGTTCTCCGAATAGCCAAATCCATGGCATATGAGCCTAGGTCTCTGCAGGGAGGATGTCTGTAAAAAAATCAAGAGAGTCATCCCTTGATGGCTGCCATCTTCTTCCTTTTTCCATTCCTCTGTGGGGGGTGTTGAAGTGTCATAGAGGAGTTTTGAGGAGCTGACCAAAACGTGTTTCATGGTATGAGATGGTGGATTCCTCCCGGTTCCGCCGAGCCGGTAGCGGTGACGATATGACATCACCAAACTGGTTCTGCCCCCCCCGTGTTATTCTTACCTTTTATTTGGCCCCACCCCCAATCTATTGCTGCCTCCTGAGTCCCAGCTGATCGGCTATAAGGGAAAAAAACTGTTTAAACTCTTGCCGCGGGGCTTCAAAGGGCCGCCCTACAGCTGATCAGTGGTAAAAGGCAGCTTGGTGGTAGACCAGGGTGCCTCCAAAAACAAATGGGTAGACCGGTGCCTCCAAAAACAAATGAGTAGACCGGTGCCTCCAAAAACAAATGAGTAGACAAATGGGTAGACCGGTGCCTCCAAAAACAAATGGGTAGACCGGTGCCTCCAAAAACAAATGAGTAGACCGGTGCCTCCAAAAACAAATGAGTAGACAAATGGGTAGACCGGTGCCTCCAAAAACAAATGGGTAGACCGGTGCCTCCAAAAACAAATGAGTAGACCGGTGCCTCCAAAAACAAATGAGTAGACAAATGGGTAGACCGGTGCCTCCAAAAACAAATGAGTAGACAAATGGGTAGACCGGTGCCTCCAAAAACAAATGGGTAGACCGGTGCCTCCAAAAACAAATGAGTAGACCGGTGCCTCCAAAAACAAATGAGTAGACAAATGGGTAGACTGGTGCCTCCAAAAACAAATGGGTAGACCGGGGCCTCCAAAAACAAATGGGTAGACCGGTGCCTCCAAAAACAAATGAGTAGACCGGTGCCTCCAAAAACAAATGAGTAGACAAATGGGTAGACTGGTGCCTCCAAAAACAAATGAGTAGACCGGGGCCTCCAAAAACAAATGGGTAGACCGGTGCCTCCAAAAACAAATGAGTAGACCGGTGCCTCCAAAAACAAATGAGTAGACCGGTGCCTCCAAAAACAAATGAGTAGACCGGTGCCTCCAAAAACAAATGAGTAGACCGATGCCTCCAAAAACAAATGAGTAGACCGGTACAGCTCTGCAAGCAGTTGAAAGCCTGGTAGACCAGTACCTCTGCTAAATCCTAAATAATTGTCACATGACCATCAAACCACGCCCACAAAATAAGCCACGGCCACAGAACCGGTAGTAAAAAAATTTAGAACCCACCCCTGGTATGAGAACAGGAATGTACAGGAAGTCCTTGACTTAAACCATTCATTGAAGTTAGAACAACAGAGTGGTGCGGTGGCTTAGAGATGGAGTTCTCACCTCACAATCAGGAGGCCGTGAGTTCGATCCTAGGTAGAGGCAGATATTTCTCTCTCTGGGCACAATGAGAATATATCAGATGAAGAAAACTCCGCATTGGTGACAGGAAGGGCATCTGGCCAGTAAAACACTCAGCTCCATTGAGTTGCCCAGGCTTTACCCCGCAAGGGATTATGGGATTGTTAAAAGAAGATGAGATAGAGATAGATATGGGTGAAGGTATATATTTATGTATGTATAAAGCATGGGTATATGTGTGTTATTTATTTTATTTTATTTATTTTATTAAATTTCTATACTGCCCTTCTCCTGAAGGACTCAGGGCGGTGAACAGCCAAGAAATAAAACACAGAGATACAAAATTTAAAATAGATTAAAACGGATTAAACAATTTGGCTAAATTTTAAAATATCCCATAATTATATATGTGTTTGGGTAGATATATACTTTCTCTTGAGAGCAGACAATGGATTTTCATTTTTAATGTGGGCCAGTGCGCTCACAATAAAAAATTGGACAGTAAAAGTTATCTATCTAACTAATATGGGTCAAGGAAGCCCTCAGTCAGACCGTTTAATTCGTGAAGTTGGGGAGCTTGAGAGCCAAATGTGCATGCCCTTATACCGTAATGATTATCATTTTAAAACTAGCTTTTTACCTTCGAGCTATCGAGGTAAAGATCTTCAGAGAAACTACTGCCGGAATCCACGAGGAGAGGAAGGGGGCCCTTGGTGTTTTACAAGCGATCCCAAAACACGCCACGAAGCCTGCAAGATCCCTCTCTGCTCGGAAGGTAAGGCTCAGGTGGTTGGGATCGCCTAACTTCAGATCGGGATGACGGTTGGCATCGGGGGGTGGGGGGGAAACATGCTGAGTGTCACGAACATTAGGTCAGCGGTTACTCCTCCCATTGCGCTTTGAGGTTTTCTTTCCTGCATCACTACAACCCCCGTAATCATTTCGTGTGTGTGTGTGTGTGTGTGTGTGTGTGTGTGTGTGTGTTTTAAAAAATTACATTGCAGAATTGAATAGTAGGTTTATAACACTAATAAGGAACAGACCTGGTGTTCAGTTTCTTTTGCTTCTCCCATCTCTTCTGGAAGCAAAAGAGGAGTGAGAACTCACAGAAAATAGGTTGATAATAAAGCACTGGTATTTTGGAGCAGTGTGACTGATATTCAAAATTGGGAGCTCTTTTCTAATATATATATAAAACTACCTTCCCTTCCGTCCCTCTCTCCTTCCTCGTCTTTTCTTCCTTCCTTCCTTCCTCTCTCCCTTCCTCCCTCCCTCCCTCCCTCCACCTTCCCTTCCCTTCCTTCCCTCTCTCTTTCCTTCCCTCTCTTTCCTTCCCTTCCTTCCTTCCCTCTCTCCTTCCTTGTCTTTTCTTCCTTGTGTCTCCTTCCCCTTCCTTCCTTCCTTCCTTCCTCCACCTTCCCTTCCCTCTCTCCACCTTCCCTTCCCTTCCTTCCCTCTCTCTCTCCTTCCTTCCGTTCCTTCCTTGTCTCTTCTTCCCCTTCCTTCCTTCCTCCACCTTCCCTTCCCTCCACCTTCCCTTCCTTCCCTCTCTCTCTCTTTCCTTCACCTTCCCTGTCTCTTCTTCCCCTCCCTCCCTCTCTCCCTTCCTCCACCTTCCTTTCCCTTCCTTCCTTCCATCCCTCTCTTTCCTTCCCTCTCTCTTTCCTTCCCTTCCTTCCTTCCCTCTCTCCTTCCTTGTCTTTTCTTCCTTGTGTCCCCTTCCCCTTCTTTCCTTCCTCCCTCCCTCCTTGTGTCTTCCTTTCCCTTCCTTCCCACTCTCTTTCCTTCCCTCTTTCTTTCCTTCCCTTCCTTCCTTCCCTCTCTCCTTCCTTGTCTTTTCTTCCTTATGTCTCCTTTCCCGTCCTCCCTCCCTCCCTTCCTCCATCTTCCCTTCCCTTCCCTTCCTTCTCTCTCTTTCTCCTTCCTCCCTTCCTCTTCTTCTTCCTCTTCCCCTTCTCCATCCCTTCCCTCCATTGCCTTCCCTTCCCAATCATCTTAGTGAGATTGTTGATTTTCTGCTTTTCAGTTGAGTGCATGACATGCAATGGAGAAGGCTACAGAGGTCCAATGGATCATACCGAAACTGGCAAAGAATGCCAACGTTGGGACCTTCAGAGACCACATAGACATCCTTTTCGTCCAGAGAAGTAAAAAATGCTAATTCTTTCCCCATTTTGATACATGTGTAAAACAGAATGACGTTCAATTTCTGCACCTAGGCATTTTTAGGAAATTAAAGCAATGGCGTACCAAAGAGCACAAGCTCCATCTTTATTATTTCTTTAGCTAAATATAGCTCCACAGACTGGTACCATTCCCCAAGTGAATTCCTCCCAGTGAAGAATGAAAAAAAAAAAGGAAATAATATACATATGGCAAACATTAATTAGCTTCAAAAGAATCTAAGAAGGATGCTTAGGAAGCAACAATGAAGCTTTGTGGAAAATCCCCCATTAGGAAACTATGAGACTGATCGATAAATTGATCCAGTAACTGGAACCAATAGAAATGTTATTTGAGTTCGTTTTTTTAAAAAAAATTGATTTATATGCCGCCCTTCTCCGGAGACTCAGGGTGGCTTACAGTGCGTTAAGCAATAGCCTTCATCCTTTTGTATATTTATACAAAGTCAGCTTATTGCCCCCACAAACTGGGTCCTCAATTTACCTACCTTAGAAAGGATGGAAGGCTGAGTCAACCTTGAGCCTGGTGAGATTCGAACTTACAGTAATTGCAGACAGCTGGTGTTAATCACAATGCTATCAGTCTGCTGAGCCACCAGCAGTTGAATGTTTAACGATGGACCTCTAAGAACAGCGCTTGGACTAGACGAAAATACAGGTCCCAAGTCAAGCTTGAAACCACCCTAAGAAATGGACTTTTGCCAGGAGAACAAATAGGAGGAGGAATTAGACCAGAAATATTATTTTGTAAAGCTTATTTATTACTTTTGTACAGGTGCCACTTATTTTTGTAAATATTCTCCAATAAAGGAGAATATTTGTAGCTCAGGTTTGAAATGCAGGGTCCTTGGTGCTCTCTGAGCTTGGTGTTTTTTTTCACAGATGTTTCATTACCCAAACTGGGTAATATCATCAGTACTAATATGACTAGTGACTAGCACTGATGATGTTACCTAATTGGGTAATGAAACGTCTGCAAGAAACCAACCAAGCTCAGAGGATCCCAGAGTTCTCCTCTTCCTCTTCCTACTCCTCCTCCTCCTCTCTGCACATCCCTCTCCCTTCTAGCACTGTGTTCTGTCCCCGTACCAAGCACACACCCAACCAGCCAGCCGAGGGTTAAATAAACTCTTCAAACACTCAACGTCAGTGATAAGGAACTTGGCAGCAACTCTGTGGCTGCCTGCCAAGAGCTTTTACTCCGATAACACAGACAAAAATACACACAGTTTGAATAGTCCAGTTTGTAATTAAATCCACGGCAAATAGATGTTGTGTCCGAAGGTGCAAGCGCCTCACCAGAGATTAGCTTTGTCCGTCACAGAGTCCGAATGGCCACCACTCTCCCTTTTATAGCCTGTGGGGTGTGGTCCAGTGACTTAGCTTAATCTCTGGCACGCCTCCTTTTCTGCTGCTCACGCTTGTCTCTCCGACGCTGGCATGGGTCCAACCACAATGTTTCTTCATCACTATCCAAAACACCTGGCTCCTGGCCAATCTCTTCTCCTTCGGGAGACACCTGAGGCATTGCCAGAGAGGAGGGTCCTGAAGAGGGAGGCCTGGCCGTCTCCTCTCCTTCATGTTCGGAGCCTTCTTCCTCTGATAAGATAGGCTCGGAGGACGGAGTCACAACACACTGATGATGTTAACTAGTTGGGTCATGAAACATCTGCAAGAAACCAACTAAGCTCAGAGAGTACCAAGGACCCCTTGTTTGGTAAAGTTCTCCGAAAAGGCTGTTGCAATCTCTACATACATTTCCATCTGTCAAAGATGAGCCCAAGCTAATGATCATCCCTTATAGTTATTTTATTAATTGATTCATCTCATCTCATAAAGTCTAGGAACTCCACCCCGTGCTGAATTTTATCTGATGCCATTTTCTCTGAAGAGAATTTGAGACGGGCACCTCCACCTTAAAAAAAGATTTTCAGTTAATATTAATTATACCACCAGAAAGAAATCTCTTTTAAGCTGGCACCCACGAAGAGCCTCATTAAAGGCAAGGGAGGCAAATTATTATTCAGATAGCTGGGATTTTAATAAAATAAAGGGAAAGAGGGCATTCGCAGAAAGGTTCAGGAAGGAGAGCTTAAAATTAACTTGAAAGAAGCCACTTTATCAGAGATACCGAAATAACTCTCATTATTAATGATCTTAACTTTCTATATAAATCTCTGTAGAAATACTTCAACTTTCATCTTGTCAAATGTTGGGTTCTCTGCTTATGAAAGTTACAAGAAGTTCCGGCCAAATGGGATAATCTGTATTTAATTTTTTATTTACTTCTTCCCTATCAACTTTAAAAGCAGAACAGGTTTTCAAGAATGACTAAATTCTCCGTCTTCTATTTGCCTGAAGGCCAAAGTGAGATCCAGCGATAGTGTAGGAAGACTAGAAGTTAGGGCTCCTTGTTGCTCTCTGAGCTTGGATGTATTCTTGCAGATATTTCATGATCCATCTAGGTAACATCATCAGTTCTAGAAGGGAGTGAGGTTTGTGGAGAGGAGGAGGAGGAGGAGGAGATAGGACAAGAGGTTGAGGAGGAGATAGGAGGAAGAGGAAGCGGAGGGGGAAGAGGAGGAGGAGGAAGAGGAAGAGGAGCAGCAAGACAACTGTGGTGTCCTTGGTGCTCTCTGAGCTTGAATATTTTCTTGCAGATGTTTCCTGACCCATCTAGGGAACATCATCTGTTCTAGAAGGGAGTGGGGTTTGTGGAGAGGAGGAGGTGGAGATAGAAGGAGGAGGGGAGGAGGAGGAAAAGAAGGAGGAGGAAGAGGAAGAGGAAGGGGGAAGAGGACGACAACTGTGGTATCCTTGATGCTCTCTGAGCTTGGATGTTTTCTTGCAGATGTTTCATGACCCATCTAGGTAACATCATCAATTCTAGAAGGGGAGTGGGGTTTGTGGAGAGGAGGAGGAGGAGGAGAGGCAGGAGGAGGAAGGGGAGGAGGACAACTGTGGGATCCTTGGTGCTCTCTGAGGTTGGTTGTTTTCTTGCAGATATTTCATGATCCATCTAGGTAACATCATCAGTTCTAGAAGGGAGTGAGGTTTGTGGAGAGGAGGAGGAGAGGGAGGAGATAGGACAAGAGGAAGAGGAGGAGATAGGAGGAAGAGGAGGAAGAGGTTTGGTTGCAAGGACATCATAATCACGTTGAGCTTCGTCTCTTAAAGGGAACAGAATTCTGCAGTGATCAAATAAGTTTGAGGAAGAGATATTTTTTTGAGGAGAAAAAGAACTTTCTCCAGTAGGCTAATTGTAAATTAGGGGTTTTAATCTTCCGGTAAGGACCACATCGATAGAAATTCTTAAAAGGCCTCCACTCAAAGATAGTTGCATTGTGTCTTCCTTTAAATTTAATCTAACCTTCCCCTGCCAGGAGACTAGAAATAATAAACTTAAAACCAACAAACAAGGAGTTCTAAATGAATAATGGAAAGCTATTCATCCAAGAAGCTTGTAAGTCCACCACCTCTTGATTTCCTTCACAAATAATTAAGGAAAGGGTATGGAGATTAATTAGAAGCAGGGAGCGGGGAAAAAAAATGACCCTAACAAGATACAGGAGGGCAAAGGGAAATTTAATTTCTTCTTGACTTGTTCCCTACAGTGACTGGAAATGAGGGCATGACCTCGAAATACGCTGGCTCCTAAAAATAGAACTTGGGTTTGTTGAACATAGCTTTGAACCCAGGGCCGTTGAACTAAAGAATCCCTTTTGTTTAAGGAGCCTGCCATCCCGTGAAAATGTTTACGTTGCTCGCACTTAATTGGGCCATCGGAAGGATGCCAATTAAGGCTAGTGTGTCACGGAATGGACCCTAATGGGGAGAAATGACCCAATTAGCAGATTGACCTCGCCCCGGATGGTCTACAGCCTATCGAAAGAGGTCCTTTAGTCAAGATAGGATTTCTGCTGAGGGATCTCTTCGTGACCATAAACCTCCTGTCATTCAGTAGCTCACATGTTTGGACTCTTCTCTCGGTTGGGGGTCATGGGGGGGATTGTATCTATTCTTCTGTGAGTTGAGAGTCATTGCGGGGAATGTATCTACTCTGAGTTGGGGGTTATTGGGGGGATTGTATCTATTCATGTCTGGGTTAGGGGGGTCATTGGGGAATGTATCTATTCCTCTTTGGGTTGGGGGTCATTGGGGAATGTATCTATTCCTCTTTGGGTTGGGGGTCATTGGGGAATGTATCTATTCCTCTGGGTTGGGGGTCATTGGAGGGGATTATATCTATTCTTCTGTGAGTTGGGAGTTGTTGGGGAGATTGTATCTATTCTTCTCTGGGTTCTGGGTTGGGGGTCTTTGGGGGAATGTATTCTTCTATGAGTTGGGGGTCATTGGGGGGAAATTGAATCTATTCTTCTCTGGGTTGGGGGTCATTGGGGGGAATGTATCTACTCTGAGTTGGGGGGTTATTTGAGGCATTGTATCTATTCATGTCTGGGTTAGGGGGGTCATTGGGGAATGTATCTATTCCTCTTTGGGTTGGGGGGTCATTGGGGAATGTATCTATTCCTCTTTGGGTTGGGGGTCATTGGGGAATGTATCTATTCCTCTTTGGGTTGGGGGGGTCATTGGGGAATGTATCTATTCCTCTTTGGGTTGGGGGTCATTGGGGAATGTATCTATTCCTCTGGGTTGGGGGTCATTGGAGGGGATTATATCTATTCTTCTGTGAGTTGGGAGTTGTTGGGGAGATTGTATCTATTCTTCTCTGGGTTCTGGGTTGGGGGTCTTTGGGGGAATGTATTCTTCTATGAGTTGGGGGTCATTGGGGGGAAATTGAATCTATTCTTCTCTGGGTTGGGGGTCATTGGGGGGAATGTATCTACTCTGAGTTGGGGGGTTATTTGAGGCATTGTATCTATTCATGTCTGGGTTAGGGGGGTCATTGGGGAATGTATCTATTCCACTTTGGGTTGGGGGGTCATTGGGGAATGTATCTATTCCTCTTTGGGTTGGGGGTCATTGGGGAATGTATCTATTCCTCTTTGGGTTGGGGGGGTCATTGGGGAATGTATCTATTCCTCTTTGGGTTGGGGGTCATTGGAGGGGATTATATCTATTCTTCTGTGAGTTGGGAGTTGTTGGGGAGATTGTATCTATTCTTCTCTGGGTTCTGGGTTGGGGGTCTTTGGGGGAATGTATTCTTCTATGAGTTGGGGGTCATTGGGGGGAAATTGAATCTATTCTTCTCTGGGTTGGGGGTCATTGGGGGGAATGTATCTACTCTGAGTTGGGGGGTTATTTGAGGCATTGTATCTATTCATGTCTGGGTTAGGGGGGTCATTGGGGAATGTATCTATTCCTCTTTGGGTTGGGGGGGTCATTGGGGAATGTATCTATTCCTCTTTGGGTTGGGGGTCATTGGGGAATGTATCTATTCCTCTTTGGGTTGGGGGTCATTGGAGGGGATTATATCTATTCTTCTGTGAGTTGGGAGTTGTTGGGGAGATTGTATCTATTCTTCTCTGGGTTCTGGGTTGGGGGTCTTTGGAGGAATGTATTCTTCTATGAGTTGGGGGGTCATTGGGGGGAAATTGTATCTATTCTTCTCTGGGTTGGGGTCATTGGGGGAATGTATCTATTCTGAGTTGGGTTATTTGGGGCATTGTATCTATTCATGTCTGGGTTGGGGGGGGTCATTGGGGAATGTATCTATTCCTCTTTGGGTTGGGGGTCATTGGGGGGAATGTATTCTTCTCTAAGTTGGGAGTCATTGGGGGGATTGTAGCTATTCTTCTCTGAGTTGGGGTCATTGGGTGGGAATGTATCTATTTTGTGGGTTGGGGGTCATGGGGGGAATGTATTCTTCTCTAAGTTGGGAGTCATTGGGGGGATTGTAGCTATTCTTCTCTGAGTTGGGGTCATTGGGTGGGAATGTATCTATTTTGTGGGTTGGGGGTCATGGGGGGAATGTATTCTTCTCTAAGTTGGGAGTCATTGGGGGGATTGTAGCTATTCTTCTCTGAGTTGGGGTCATTGGGTGGGAATGTATCTATTCTGTGGGTTGGGGGTCATTGGGATTGTATCTATTCTTCTATGAGCTGGGGGTCATTGGGGGGATTGTATCTATTCTTCTACGAGTTGAGGGTCATTGGGATTGTATTCTTCTATGGGTTGGGGGTCATTGGGATTGTATTCTTCTATGGGTTGGGGGTCATTGGGGGGGGAAATGTATCTTGTATCTGCTTGTCTTCTCCTGGCAGCTGTCTCAGTTAACATGCTCGTTGGTGTGGTTTACAGATACCCCGACAAAGGCTTTGATGATAACTATTGCCGAAATCCGGATGGTAAACCGAGGCCGTGGTGTTACACCCTTGACCCAAACACCCCCTGGGAGTTTTGCTCAATTAAAACATGCGGTGAGTTGAACATCAGCCTGCTTTCTTGAAAGATTTCGTTTCTTTTCTTTTCCAAAGTCCAGATGTCAAGAATGTCCTTGGGATAAGGACGATGCTGAATTGCATGCTGACTCAGGTTTAATTTTGTAAAGTCTTGTCTTCTGGGATGTTTACCTTGTGTTGACACTAAGGGTGACATGACAGAAGTCTTCCAGTATTTGGGGGGCTGCCACAAAGAGGAGGAGATCAACTTATTTTCCAAAGCACCAGAGGGCAGGACAGGAAACAATGGAGGGAAATCCATCAAGGAGAGAAACAACCTGGAATTAAGGAGAAACTTCCTAACAGTGAGAACAATTAATCAGTGAAACAGCTTTTCTCCAGAAGTTGTGGATGCTCCATCACTGGAGGCTTTTATTTATTTATTTTTTAATTTTAAATATTTTATTAGTTTTAAAAGTATATAGATCAAGGAACAGATTACTTATTAACTTGACTTAGACGTAAATGTTAGAAACCAGAGACATTGAGCAATGTCCATTTTTTTTACTTTTAACGCTGGAGGCTTTTAAGAAGAAAACTGGAAAACCACTTGTCTGCAATGGCATAGGGTCTCCTGCTTGAGCAGGGGGTTGGACTAGATGACCTCCAAGGTCCCTTCCAACTCTGTTATTCGGTTAAAATAGAACAAACCAGTATGCCGGATCCCTGATTCAGCTTTGCATCTGTCCAGCAAATGCTGAATTTTCCCATGCCGTCTATCAACAAGTTATGGAAGTAGCAAAAAAAAAAAAAAAAATCTGAGAAGCAATTGTTACACGCCTTGTCTAACAGGTGTTACTTTTATGCTAGCTGTTAACATGTAAAACCGAAGTTGGAAGACTTCTCTTGGGAACACGAACATCTGCTGCCTTTATAAGATGTCTGGATACGATGTACCTCAGTGTTTTAACTTCTAAAACAGTGATGGCTAACCTTTTTGCCATCACATGCCAAAAGTGGGGGGAACATGGGGGGGGTTGTGCATGCATGTGCCCACACCCAGAAGAAGTAGAAGAGGAAGAGGAAGAGGAAGAGGAAGAGGAAGAAGAAGAAGAAGAAGAAGAAGAAGAAGAAGAAGAAGAAGAAGAAGAAGAAGAAGAAGGAGGAAGAAAGAAGACAACAGACAGGATATGGATGGATAGATGATTGATAGAAAGATAAATGACAGATAGGTATAGATAGATGAAAGAGAGGGAGGGAGGGAGGGAGAAATAAATTAGAGAGAGGGTGGAGGGTAGATGATAGTGAGTGAGTGAGAGAAATAGAGATAGAGAAGATGGATGGATGGATAGATAGATAGATAGATGATAGATGATAGATAGATAGATAGATAGATAGATAGATAGATAGATAGATGCCACTGCAATGAGAGCTCATTCATGAATTAATCAGTCTGTGATGTATATCTGGATAGATGATTGATAGACATAGATAAATGACAGATATAGATAGATGAGAGGGTGGGAAAAATAGAGATGATAGATAGATAGATAGAGATAGATAGATAGATAGATAGATAGATAGACAGACAGACAGACAGACAGACAGACAGACAGACAGACAGACAGACAGACAGACAGACGCATTGCAGTGAGAGCTCATTCATGAATTAAGCAGACAAGCAGACAAAAATCTGACGTTGGAGCCAAACCTGCGTTTACAATGTTGTATTCCATTACACAATATGGGATGACAATTCTTATTGCATTTTTTTCCCTTCTGTGAGTCATATCCAGAATAGAACAATCAAATTCACATGATTGGAATTGTCCAGTTCCTGTCCAATTACCCCCGGAGTTTCTGTTCATTGCAGGAGAAATGCCGTTTGACTCTATGGTTGCCAATAATAGTAATAATAGTAATAGTAATAATAGTAATAATAATAATAATAATAATAATAATAATAATAATAATAATAATAATAATATCAGGATTCAGGTAGCTCCTTTCCCGTCTAACAAGCCTTATTAAAAGGCAGAATCTTTCATAAGCCTCAGTTCACCCTGTCAGATGCGTAGAGTTGCTAGGCCGAGGTAGGATTTAAATTGGACTATGGGGAGGGAAGGGAGTGGAAGGGATCAAGAGAACTGCCGAACTGCATATATCAAAACTCTTCAGGTCAACTCGGGAGGCCTCAACCAACCCAATGGGCTTTTAAAACAGTACAATTGTTAATTCATAAGGTAGTTATGGAAATTTTTCCAACCAGTTCTTAGTTAACAACTGGTTCTCTGCCCTAATGTCGGTGTGGATGGGTGTGGCCATGGTGGGCGTGGCCAGGGGTGTGTGACAGGTAGCACTCGGCCTCCTGCACCCCTTGGGAGCAAAAACGGGCCGTGTGGGGAGGGACGCAGTGCCCCCCCCCATTTTGGGCCTAGTAGACCTCCCTACAGCCTCCTGGGAGCAAAACTGTGCAGCAGCGGGGCGTCACACCCCCCCCCCACACACAAGCCCCATTTTGGGCCTAGTAGGCCTCCCTGCACTTACCTGGGAGCCAAAATGGGGTGCATGGGGACTCCTGGAAGGGGCGGGCAGGGGAGGGGCCAGCCAGCAATTTAACTACCAGTTTTCCCAAACCGGCTGAATCCTACCACTGCTCCCAGTGCCATATTTGGTCAACTTGAGATTTCCTTGTGGAATGTCTTTCTGTGGGTTTTTCTGGAAATATGTGAAGGAGCCATTGTTCTCTTCGTCTCCTGCCTGAGAGGGAGAGGGAGAAGGAGGAGGAAGAGGAGAAAGAGAAACATTTAAAACTCCAGAAAAACAGATCTCACCTAAAAGTGTGTTGATCTTGTAAACTCTTGAGAATCAAGGTGGAATTATTATTATTATTATTTTTTAATTCTTCCTGTTGCAGACTGAGTTGGGAATTCAGAAGCTTTTAAACACACCGATCATTCTTTACCATTAACTCTCCTTAGGAAATGAGGCTGAACAATCTTGGCAGGAAATTATGCAAAACCACCGTGATAAAGCATTTATATGCATTTGGGGAAAGATAAAACTGAGCCTCAGAGGAAAGCATCGATATGCTGCAAAGGGTCTTGATACACGTGAAGGGAGCGGGTGCACTTCCTTAAAATAGCAACAGGAGTACGTCATCCTTCTCTGTAGCAGGATTTGGTTTTTATTGATCGTTTTCCCCCCATTGATGGCTGCGTCTTACTCCTTCTATATCATTGCATAAACACTAGTGTACCACCAGTGTAAAGTATATTCTGGTCACCACAATATAAAAAAAAGATGTTGAGACTTTGGAAAGTGTGAAGAGAAGAGCAACAAGAATGATTAGGGGACTGGAGGCTAAATCAAATGAAGAAGAATTGCAGGATTTAGGTATATTTAGTTCAGGGGTCAGCAACCCGTGGCTCTGGAGCCGCATGTGGCTCTTTCATCCCTCTGCTGCGGCTCCCTGTTGCCGGTCGGCTCCACAATTGATAGGACTTTCGGTTAGGACAGATAAGAGGAAAAAGGATGCCGTGCTAGGAAGAGACTCTATGGTGGGGGAATCGGACTTCTGGTCGGCAGAGGAAAAAGGATGCCATGCTAGGAGGAGACTCTATGGTGGGGGAATCGGACTTCCGGTCGGCAGAGGAAAAACGATGCCACGCTAGGAGGAGACTCTATGGTGGGGGAATCGGACTTCCGGTCGGCAGAGGAAAAAGGATGCCACGCTAGGAGGAGACTCTATGGTGGGGGAACCGGACTTCTGGTTGGCTCCAGAATTGAATGGGGGGCTTCCGGTTAGGACCTTTGTGGCTCTTTGAGTGTTTAAGATTGCCGACCCCTAGTCTAGTTTAATGGAAAAAAGGACTAGTGGGGAGATGATAGCAATCTTCCAGTATTTGAGGGGCTGCCCCAAAGAAGAGGGGGTCAACCTATTCGCCAAAGCACTTGAAGGCAGGACAAGAAACTGTAGCAGATTTTCTGCTCTTTCCTTACTTACAACTACTGCGTTCTTATTATATATTATTAAGGCTTGCTCTGATATTTATATATGCAGAGCCTTGGGTTCTATCAATATTTTAAATGATCAGCGATGTTGTGAGAAACTTCAGCAAAGACCTATCTGACGAACGTGTCTCTTTCTAACTCTCATTTTCAAGGATCCCATGATAAACCTTCTCTTAAGACTGCAGAATGCTCCAAAAAGATCTTTACTCCCAGCAAATGGGCTGTTTCTTCCAAAGATACTGCTCCGTGGAGAATTTTTTATATATCAGATCTTGCAGAAGCTGGGCTGTTCTTCCACGTGCATAAACATTAGCTTAATCACTCTTTCAGAATATTAATTTCAAGGAGTTCTTTGATGAGTTACTTCCGTACGACAGAGATCCAAGTTTTGCAAAGTTACCCAAAGAGGAATTCAGGACTTTAAAATTTTGCACAGTCTATTTCTTTGAACTCAAGGGAGAGAGATATGTTTAATATGTTTGCTTTGTGTAGGATTGAGGTTATGGTCGCAAATGTTACTCCTGAAGGATTCCTGTTCTGACCTAGGCTTCCTTAGAAAGTATAAAGCACAATCTTAGTCCCGGAAAACCTCTTTTATTTATTCGACTGCAAATTACTTTCATTTACAGTCCGCAAGGCTTGATAAACAGTCTTTCAGAGGAAGTTTATCAACACCCACCTATCTCACATGGAACGCTGCCAGAGAGCTAATTTCCAGATGCAGGGCAAGGCCAAACTTGGCACGGAGTCACAAACAGAATTTTCACATCTTGAATCAGCCAGATGAACTAATTGCTTCCTGCAAAAGCTCACGTCCCATTTGCTCTTTTTTATATTTTATGGGAGGGGCGAATCATCTCCAAGCCTTACTCTCAAGTTGACCCTGTTTTCTTAATTGTTCTTGTTGTCTGGCAGTTCTACGCATGCGCACACTGGGAACAGGCTCCCACTGTTCTTCTGTCTCGCTATGGTCAGACTCCGGAGGCTGCACATAACTATCAGATGGCCTTGGCCCCCTCTCTGCCTCCAATGCAGAGCTCTCTTCTGAGTTTTCCACAGCCCACAGACTGGCCCAAGTTCCTCCCCAACCTCCTCACTGTCCGACTCTGCTGCCAGCTCCACTGGCCACTGGCGGGCCACAACAGATTCCTTTGCACCAGCTTCATGTGTAAATGCTGATCAGTGTGGCCAGTTAAACATTTGGGATTGATTATTCTCAAGCAGGCACATAATTCCGTTAATTTCCTACATTTTGAAGTGGGAGTCCTTAATCCCCCAAAACACAAACAGAGCCCTCATAGAAAGTGTCCTGTCCCCATCGGAGCCTGAATCCATGGAGGAGGACTAGTAGGAACTGGGGCTAATGGAGGTCGAGGGGGTGGTCTCATTTGCTTCGGAGGAATGCGGGGAGGAGCAGGATGAGTCAGCCCAGGGCCCCTCAGGATTGGGACAGCTTGTTAGCAGGGAGAAATGGGGGCAGGATGACCGAGGGAGGGCAGGCAGTAGAAATGAGGAGTGATGGAATTCAGGCGATGAGCAAGGACTGCCCCCTCCTGATCCCTGAGCACGGAGAGTGGAGAGGAGGTGGGAACAATGCAGGTTGACCCGACAACTCGGGAGGAGAGTGCCCTGCCCCTTTTCACAAGGCACACCTGGGGACTGAGACTTAAAGAGATGCTGTGGGGAGGGGCGTTTGTCGGGAACAAATACTGAATTTGTGGAGTTTTGTGTGCCGTTGCTGACATCTGACATTTGCAGGACTCCTTGCCTTCTTCCTTGCTTCATGGACTCATTGCTTCTTCCTTGCTTCATAGGTTCTAGGCCACCACACCACTCATCAGAAAGAAACAATCGTTGTCCTTTTTCTTTTTCTAGCTCAGAATGTGGTGCGTAGCTCCTCGGCGGTTATTGAAACAACCGAGTGCATACAAGGACAAGGCGAAGGCTACAGGGGTACCGTGAACACCATCTGGAGTGGGATTGAATGCCAACGCTGGGACTCTCAGGTGCCTCACCAACATAACTTCACGCGGGAGAACTTTAAGTGCAAGTGAGTAACACAACTTTGATAAGAGCGATTGACCTCAATATGGAGAACAATCGTTAAGGTTTCCAACCCCAAGGGCAAAAATTAGTGCCGTTATGTCTTTCGGAACTCTCTTGTCAACACACTTCTTTAACAAGTTGACCAATGGAGGGTGGTGGCTTACAAGGTTAGAATGCATGGCTCGCGTTCGAAACCCGTTGTGTTGCGAGTTCCTGTCACAAGCTCCAGCTCCTGCTAACCTCCAGTTCAAAAGTGGGTGGCCGCGAGCAGATTTATGGGCACTACTTCAATGGGTAACTTCATGGGGATGTGAAAGGAACCCCCCAACTGGGCACCCTCCGGGTAACAGTGACATCACTGACAAATCCTTTTGCCACATTGGTTAAGTGAATCACTGCGGTTGTTGAGTGACACGGGAATAAAAACCCAAATTGATACGTCATTTGTGCTGTAGGAGACAAATTCTCTCCAGGTGTTGTATCTGTTGGGAGGCTGACCTCCAGTTGTTTCTTGTGTAGTGTTTTAACATTATGGATTTGTTGATTGATCCAATTTGCAATCTTTGTGGGTTATTTGGTGTAGGGCAATAATATCGGCAGAAATATGTTGTATTCTCTGAATCCATGTCTGACAAGTTCCTTGAGCAGATGACTGTTGTGGCCTGCCAGTGGAGATGGCAACAGAGTAGGACAGTGAGGAGGTTGGGGAGGAACTTGGGCCAGTCCTGGGGGCTGGGGAAAGCTCGGACGAGGGCTCTGCGTTGGAGGCAGAGAGGGAGTTAGACAGCAGTGAGGCAGAGGAACAACTGGAGCCCATTCCCAGTGTGTGCATGCACAGAGCTGCCAGAAGACAAGAACAACTCAGAAAGCAGGGTCGACTCGGGAGTAAAGCCACACTTTGGAGGTGATTGGCCCCTCCCCTAGGAAACAAAAGAGCCTTGGTAGTACAGTGGTCTAAAGCACCCTATTATTAAGAACAGCTGCCTGCAATTACTGCAAGTTCAAATCTCACCAGGCTCAAGGTTGACTCAGCCCTCCATCCTTTCTAAGGTAGGTGAAATGAGGACCCAGTTTGTGGGGGCAATAAGCTGACTTTGTATAAATATACAAAAGAATGAAGGCTATTGCTTAGCGCATTGTTAGCCGCCCTGAGTCTCCGGAGAAGGGCGGCATATAAATCAAATTAAAAAAATAAAAATAAAAAGAGGAGCGAACAGGGAGTGAGCTTTTTCAGGAAGCAATTCGTTCATTCCGTGACTCTGAGAGACTGTTCCAAGTTTTGCCTTGTACTGCAGTTGGAAACAAGTTACGTGGCAGCTTGCCAAACGAGATAAGGTGTGTTGAGAAATATTCCTTTGAAAAACTGTTTGGACAAACCTTGTGAATGAACGTAATTCACAGTCGTGTAAATAAAAGAGGTTTTGCTGGGACCAATTCCTGATTCCTGCTTGTTAAGGGAGCCTTAGTCAGAACAATGACTTCTTGTAGTATGTCTTGTAAATGGCAATAAAACTCCCTTTTTATGACCCTGTAATTAATTTGGGGTTAGAGTCGGGGTGACCGGATGGAGATGAGCATTTGCTGGCTGGATGCCCTTCCTGACACCTATGCAGAGTTCACAGCAGATATTTTTTTTCTTTGCGCCCTGGGAGAGAAATGTCTGTCGCTACCTAGGATTGAACTCTCAACCTTCCAAGTGGGAGGCAAGCGTCTTCACCACTAGGCCACCATGCCACTCTGCCTTCTAAGTGGCAATATGGTGACTGTATGTATGTGCAGATATTTGGACCAACGTTCCCACAGTTGACTCCAGCTGGGAGAGCTGTTACACAAGAGCTACGTGAAGAAATGTGTTCTTTTTTCTGATCTTGGACACTTCTTCTCCATCTTTCCGTATCTTGGGAGAAGCTGCAGCTTTGCCTTCCCCTTCATCACTGGCTTCTTAGTGGACCTGAAGGAACCTTCATTCTGTCACACCTGTTCACAAGTCAGGTGAAACAGTGCAAGCTCCACCATCAATTCTTCCCCTCCTAATTAGGATTGCTAGTCTAGAAGCTCTTGTTGTATGGAACCAGGATCTTCTGCAACTCTTCATTCTTCATGACTTAAATTGATTGGCTGGTTCTTGTTAAAGGATTCATTCTCACATATCTTCAATCTTCAGCGGGACATCACAGCGGCCAGAGTCTTGTTTGACGGTAAGTGAGGCTTAATGTGTTATGACTTTGTGGAAGTGTGGTTCTTTGACAAAGTGGGCAGGCAGTGTTATTTTTAAGCAGTAGAAGACAGCATCTCAAGATTGAAGTAGCTCAAGGTTAAAATGAGGGGGTCCTTGGTTCTCTGTGAGTTTGGTGGTTGACTTGCAGAAATTTCATTTCCCAAGTAGGTAATAACATCAGTGCTAGTGAATGTAACTTGCTCCCTGTTTATATATATAGTAGCTCTGAGCTTGGTTGTTGTCCTACAGACATTTCATTATCCAACTGATGAAGATGTTACTCAGTTGGGTAATACGATGTCTTCAAGAAAACAACCAAGCTCACAGATTAAAATGATTTTTTCCTCCATGGATATTTCTGTTAAATATTTAGTCTCATGTACAAGGGCTCATAAAACGATCCATGTATTAGTACCTAGCATACACAGAGCTAACACATTGCTTAGAAGAGAGAAAGAAATGTGCATTCATTCTCCACCTCTTTCTTCTGAACTTCTATCAAAGATAATGGATGACTACCTGTTTATGAAATAATGTTCTATTTCATAAACCATCTAACGTATTTTATCATGCTCTCTGTCCAAAGTCTTAGACATGGATGGTTTTTGTCCATTATATCCACTTCCTCTGACAAGTTGCTTATGTAATTTTCGAAATGTTTCTCTGCCGAACTTGAGTTAATGTTAATAATGTATCGCTAATAAAGTTCTATTTGTGTATATTTCTACCTTATTAGAGCTCATTGATAAAGCTCTTCAGGTTGGATGAAATCCTATTCTGGCATTTATTAATTGAAAGCAAGAATCCATTTTAGCTATATTTTTCAACCATTCCCTTATTTTATAAGAATTAAAACGTTTCTATGTTCGAAAAGAAAAGAAAAGAAAAGAAAAGAAAAGAAAAGAAAAGAAAAGAAAAGAAAAAAAAGAAAACAACCAAGCTCATAGGGCATTGAGGATCCCACTTTTTTATTTTTTGTTATGAGTGCTTTTGTCTTTTTTTTAAAAAAAAATTATTGAAATTTATTATAATACAATACAGTACAATCAGTCAGACATTGTTATTTTTCTACACAGGTTAGATTGATTCTTCTTTTACTTTTCATCGTAATATAATGTAATTTACATATGCATCTTAAGATTTATATTAACTTTTATCTATTCTTTATTCTATTATCAATCCACCTGTACCAATCATCCCACACCTCAGTATAATATTCTGAGTCTTCTTTCTCATTTAATTCTAACGTTAATTTGTTCATTTCATTAACGAGTGTTTTAGTCTTATCAAAAGCTCCACCATAGGATTCTCCATTTTATTTTTGAGTTTTACGCAAATCATGGAAAGGTGTGGACTAACTACAGGGCCTGTTAGGTATGAATTCTTTTCTCAGCTTTATCTGTGGTTGTCCCATTTAAATTTCAATTCAATTCTGAGAATCTGGCTCTGGATGGAAAGGGTGGAAATTGAGAAGTGAATGCCCACCAAAACACAAGTGTGTTGAGTGAAGGCACTTATCCCATCATCCATTGTGAGCCAGAATTAATAATATAACACCGCCGGAGCTCCAGAATGGAAATGATGGAGAATATCTATGGAGATTCTCGGTCATCCAGGTCATAGTTGTCTCAAAGGTCCTTTTTCAAAAGACAACTGGACTTCCTTGGTTTTTCCTTCAAGATCTTCTTCTCATCCAAGAAGCTTCTTCAGTTCACGAGCGAAACGTCTTCATGGAACCACAAAGTCCAGTTGCCTTTTGAAAAAGCGCTTTTGGGACAAAACGATGGAGAAGTTCTAGCGTCAATAGAAGAGAATATTTATTTATTTATTTATTTATTTATTTGTTTAAATTTCTATACCGCCCTTCTCCAAATAGGACTCAGGGCGGTGCACAGCCTAAGTAAAAACAAAGCATACAAAATTTAAAAAACAGTATTAAAATAATTAGATATTCTGGCCGTAAATTAAAACAACCCAATTTAAAACCAATTTAAAATTTAGCTCAAGCCAGCCCAGCTAGTTGAAATAAATAAGTTTTCAGGGCCCGACGAAAAATCCGGAGGTCTGTTATTATACGTAACTCCGGGGGAAGGTTATTCCAGAGGGTGGGCGCCGTCACAGAGAAGGCTCTCCCCCTGGGGGTCGCCAGCCGACATTGTCTGGCGGACGGCACCCTGAGGAGGCCCACTCTGTGCAAGCGTACTGGCTGGTGGGAGGCTATTGGTGGCAGTAGGCGGTCTCGTAAGTACCCCGGCCCTAAGCCATGGAGCGCTTTAAAGGTGGTCACCAACACCTTGAAGCGCACCCGGAAGACCACCGGGAGCCAGTGCAGCTCGCGCAGGAGAGGTGTCACATGGGAACACCTCGTCGCCCCCATAATCCCCCGCGCGGCCGCATTCTGGACCAGCTGGAGCCTCCGGGTGCACCCCAGGGGGAGCCCCATGTAGAGAGCGTTGCAGTAGTCCAGGCGGGAAGTGACTAGTGCCTGAGTGACTGTGCGTAGAGAGTCCCGATCTAGAAAGGGGCGCAACTGGCGTATCAGGCGAACCTGATAAAAAGCCCCCCTGGCCACGGCCGTCAAATGGTCTTCTAAAGACAGCCGTGCGTCCAGGAGGACGCCCAAGTTGCGAGCCCTCTGCGAGTCTGTTATGGCTTCGGGGTTGAACTGTGGGGTCCTTGGTACTCTCTGAGCTTGGTGGTTTTCTTGCAGATGTTTCATTACTCAACTAGGTAACAACATCAGGGCTAGAAGGGAGTGGAACTTGTGGAGAGAGGAGGAGGAGGAGGAGGAGGAGGAGGAGGAGGAGGAGGAGGACAACTATGGGGTCCTTGGTGCTCTCTGAACTTGGTGGTTTTCTCGCAGACGTTTTATTACCCAACTAGGTAGGAACATCAGTGGTAGCCATTTCTAGTATTTTTAATTCAAATTTCATATAATTAGCCAAGAGTTATTGTGCTTTTTTTTGTTTTCTATTTTCCAGGATGCACAAGTTTAACATCGTGCCATTAGTCTACATCCCCGATGAAGATCTTAGGACGTGATGGTCACCATCTGACTTCCATTCGAATCTTCTCATCCTTCCATGGAACATGATGTCCAGATGTTGATCAGCTACTCCTCCATTTGCAGACTTCATCACCGATTTCCAACCGGGCTGAATGCAGTGGAATTAGCAACCATTGTGAAATTAAAAGCCACTCTTCTGGATGCGGGAGATATGATGGATGTTGGGTATCTCACAACGCTTGAATCAAGGGGAGAGATGTTACCAAGAGCTGGGAATTTTTGTCTGTTCTTTGGAATGCAAGACTCATCAGAATTTGGGAGGTTAAAGGATCCAACCTGGGTCGGTCACCGGGACCAGAGTTCTACTGTTCTGAGCTTTTGGACTTATGGTGGAGCCCATCCTCCAGGAACTTCTCTCCACCGGAGTGAATACAATAGAGAGAAGGTGTTGGATCTTGCAACATTGTTCTGGGACACATATATTTGCCTTCATTCATGAAAAAGAATGATCTTGTTGGAGCAAATCAAAATATAAATTAATGTCCTTCTCCAAATTGGTGTCCTCCAGAAATTTAGGGTTTTAGCTCCCATAATTTTTTTTAGAAAGTTCAGGAAATATGGGAACTAAAGGCCCTTAAGTCTAAATATATTTGAAGGGCATAAAGTTGTCAAAAGTTGGTCTTTACTTTTCCCAACGATAACTCACAAATCATGGATAGACATAAGCTAGCCATGATTATCCAAATACAGGTAGTCCTTGAATTGCAACAGTTCATTTAGTTTAGTGTTGTAAACTTGTTCAAAGTTTACAACAGCATTTTAAAGAGCAACTTATGACCATTTTTCACACTTATGACCATTGCAGCATCCTCATCGCCACATGATTTACACCCGGATGCTTGAAAACTGATTCATATTTATGATGGTGGAAGTGTCGCGGAGGGGGTGTCATGTGATCCCTGTTTTGCGACCTTCTAAGAAGCAAAGTCGATGGGGAAGCCAGATTCACTTACACAACCTGGTTGCTAACTTCACAACTGCAATGTTTCGCTTAAAAACAGCGTCAAGGAAAGTCGTGAAGATGGAAATGGAAGCAACGTGCCATTGGAATTTTGGAGGCAAGGACTTGAGTTGGAATCAATCCCGGCTGGCATGGGAACCTTTCAAAAATTGGTTGTCAACTCGCAAAGCATCCCCTGGCCTGCTCTTGAGTTGCCATAGGCAGGAGGGGGGAAAAACTGACACAGTAGAACGGCAGTCAGAACCAGAAGCACATTCCAGGCATACCTTTCTCAAGGCTGTATCCCAGGATACCTGCAATAGCCGGAGGGGCGTGATCTCTACAGTCCGCATTGGAGAATGTGATTTATGACACACCCTGGGAGGAGGGGAGAAACGAAGTCATAATTGGGCCATAAATTGCGTGGGGTCAGAGCTGGCTTCACTGGGGTATGTGCCGACATGTTGCTCCTAATAAATAACTGGATTTCTTTTGAAGCTTGGCTCGAGGTTCATGATTTAATTAGAGGATCCAGTCAGAACCCTGACATCGGTCTTGGGGAAACCTGATGGAGGATCTGCTATCTGTTTCTAGAATTTTGTATGTTTATAAATAAAAAAAAATAGCTGCAAGTATGGTCTTACGTCTCCAGCATATCCTCATTCAAAGAAAACTAAGAGTTTGAGTCAAAGCTGTCCTGATGGTTTGTTTTTAATGGGTGGCACAGTGATGCACAATTTTTTGGGGTGGGTCTTTTTTGGGTTTGGGGTTTTTTTCGGCATCCTGAATATATTCATTATTATTTAATTATGCTCACTTCTTACATTTTACGCTCAACTCAGTGTTACAAACTTTGTTTCCTACTGTTCTAGGTTGGAAGACTTAAAAAAAAATAGTTACAGATCAACTCGTCTCGCTGATTTTGCAGCCCCTCTGTAGGGCCACTGTTCTCTGGGTGGGTGGGGGGAAATAGCTGGAAGGTCTATTTGCAATTATCTTCACTTCTGCCAGCTGAGAAATCCTGAGAACAGGAAGACACCACTTTAGGTCCAACAACAATAGTAAAAATTACTTCATTCCACACTAAAAGAAAATAGAAAGAAAGTTACCACACAAAGCAGGAGTCAAGTCAATAAGAAGTGATTCTTCTTCTTCTTCTTCTCCTCCTCCTCCTCCTCCTCCTCCTCCTCCTCCTCCTCCTCCTCCTCCTTCTTCTTCTCCTTCCTCTTCCTCTTCTTCTTCCTCCTCCTTCTCTTCCTCCTCCTCCTTCTCTTCCTCCTCCCATCCTCCTTCTCCTCCTCTTCGTCCTCCTCTTCGTCCTCCTCTTCATCCTCCTCTTTCTTCTCCTTCTCCTCCTCTTCTCCTTCTCCTTCTCCTCCTCCTCTTTCTCCTCCTCCTCTTTTTCCATTTTGGGTGTTAAGAGAGATGCAAAGTTTTGGTTTTTGCTCTTCTCGCAGCCTTAAACCATTTGTTAATTGATGCTCATAATGATACAGCGATACAACCTATGTCTACAACTGTATACAAAACTCTGCAATGATGCAACCACTGTATTTACTATCAACTTTTGTTCTACCACCCTGGAACTCAGCTCAGTTGGTTTTGTGAATCGGTTCCAAAGGTAGTTTGTGCAACTTTTCAACAACTTAAAACTGTGGAAATATAATTGTTAAAAAACTATCCAGAACAAGCGATAAAACTCAAGTCAACCTTGACCGATCCTAAGAACATGAAACCTAGCCAGACCTGGTTAATCCTTGAATGAAGGACCACCATCAGAAAATTTCTGAATTATAGGGAAATTAAAAAAAAAAAAAAGGCAAAATCCTGGATGAAGGCTGGATGGTACCGGTTGCCAAGAAAACATCATAAGACAGCAGGACTTCAGATTGGTTTGAGGGAGTAATTCGCACCATAAACTGGAGACCTTCTTAGAAAAGTGAAAAATCCAGATTTTAGATTGATGATGTTTGCACGCAGGAATAAAACGGGGAGTTGGAGCCCTGTGTTCAGGTCACAAAATTTGATCCTTTTCACCGGGTTTCTGTTCCGCTTAGTAAATTCCATGGGTTTCTGTAGACCTTACTTTCAGATTAAATGTGCAAAGCAAATGAGGATATAAAGGTCTCATTTGTGGTCCTATGGGCTTTTACGCTGAAGACTGTCCTGCTTCAATCAATCATGGAGGACTGGAGTGAGCAACTTGAAGAGTTCAGCCAAGTATGTGTAACGCTTTGCCTTCAAGAAAAGCATATACAAACCCGACAGTGTTTCTCCTCCTCATCATAGGAAGCCAAATTTCATAAATTGTACTTATTAATATGGGTCTATCCTCTATAAATCCTTCCCCCCCCCCAAGAAACCTTTTGGAACTATGCAAGAAACAAAGTAGGGCCTTGGTCTTCTAACTTTGCTCAGGCAGTTGAGTCACCTGGACAGGGTGGATAAAAATCTATTTATATATATTTATATATATATATACATATATATATATGTATCTTTTTTTCCTTTTTCGTAGGCTTTTATGTGCATATTCTTTCTAGCCAGGTTTTACCTACATAAACTTAGTTGTTCTACAGCCCTAGGTTCTGTGTAATCTCATTCACAAGTTTCTGGGCCTTTTTTCTGCTGACAAACTGCAACTCTGTGTTCCAGAGAGTCTCCCAGAGAGCAACACAGAGTTGCAGTTTGTCAGCAGAAAAAAGGCCCAGAAACGTAGGTCTTTGGTTATTCGGGTTTTCTCCCGCGTAAAATTGGAAGTGTCTTGGCGACGTTTCAATGAAGTTTCATTCGTCATCTTCAGGCTGGTGTTTTCGGCTTCGTGCTTCTAGGAGCAATTGCTCCTAGAATAACCAAAGACCTACATACATACATATATCTATATCTATATATCTATATATCTATATATCTGTATATCTATATCTATATCTATATCTATATCTATATCTATATCTATATCTATATCTATATCTATATCTATATCTATCTATCTATCTATCTATCTATCTATCTATCTATCTATCTATCTATATCAGTGGTGAAATCTAAAATTTGTTACTACCGGTTCTGTGGGCGTGGCTTGGTAGGGAGGGTAGTATGGGCGTGGCCATTTTAAAAAAAACTTTTAAAACCATTTTTTCTACAACCTCTTCGGCGAAGAGGTTGTAAAAAAATGCTTTCAAAAGGCTCTGACAATCTCACCTGAGTTGCCTGATCGACAGAGGCTCTTTTTCTTTTAAAAGCCTCTGCCGATCGGGCAACTCAGCTGGGATCGTCAGAGGCTTTTAAAAGTATTTTTTTCTACAACCTCTGAGGTTGTAGAAAAGATGTTTTTAAAAGCCTTTGACGATCCCAGCTGAGCCGCGCGATCATCAGAGGCTTTTTTTTTTTTACTTTTAAAAGCATTTTTTCAGCAGAAGAGGTTGTAGAAAAAATGCTTTTAAAAATTAAAAAAAAGCCTCTGATGATCGCACGGCTCAGCTGGGCATGGTGGGGGCGTCAGGGATTTTTGCTATATATAAAATTTATATTTTTGCTGATAAAGAAATAAAGAGAGACTAGTATAGATCTATTTCAAGCTTTTTAGCTTTCATCAGCTAGCCATACCCTTACTTGGATTC
Source organism: Pituophis catenifer annectens (assembly GCF_029215685.1). Lineage (NCBI taxonomy): Eukaryota > Metazoa > Chordata > Lepidosauria > Squamata > Colubridae > Pituophis > Pituophis catenifer. The sequence goes on from NW_027256887.1 coordinate 3,134,591, forward strand.
GAACTTGGGCTTCCTGCATGTTAGGCAGTTGTATATATATTGGAATTTTTAAAATTTTAAATTGGATTTTTTTGATTTTTATCAAATTTATTTTTAATAAATTTGGAGTATTTCTTTGGAGTAAAAAAAATCTATCTAAAGAGTTTTCTATTAATAATTTAGTTTATTCAGCATGTAATGGAACTTAGTTATGTAGCATGAGGCTGTATATTCTGCAATATTGGGACTCTCGGTGAGTCAACAGCGGGTCAGAGGAGGAGCCGCTGCGGGACAGAGACGACAGCTGCTCTTTAAAAATTATGATTTAAACCGAGTTATGATTTAAATCAAGCCTTTTTACTAGTGATTTCAATCATGATTTCAATCAACTTGATTTAAATCACACCCACCCTGCTCCTGGACTCCCTCAGAAACTTCAAAATATTATTTTGGACCGCATTTTTAGCACAAATAGTGGTATAACTCTACACTCTCGCTCTCAATTACATGATAATTGTGTCTTCCTAGGGTGTTAAAAAGGGGACGCCGTGACTCAGTGGCTAAAATGCTGAGCTTGTCGATTGAAAGGTCGGCAGTTCAGCAGTTCGAATCCCTAGCACCGCGTAACGGGGTGTAGCTCCCGTGACTTGTCCCAGCTTCTGCCAACCTAGCAGTTCGAAAGCAGGTAAAAAATGCAAGTAGAAAAATAGAGACCACCTTTGGTGGGAAGGGAACAGCATTATGTGCGCCTTTGGCATTGAGTCATGCTGGCCACATGACCACGGAGACGTCTTCATACAGCGCTGGCTCTTCGGCTTTGAAACGGAGATGAGCACCACCCCCTAGAGTCAGGAACGACTAGCACGTATGTGCGAGGGGAACCTTTACCTTTACCTTTAGGATGTTAAAAATTTGTTTGGGAACAAAATTAAGAAAATGTAAGCTCAAATAGTCAATGCATCAAAGTGCTGAAAGCTGACAGAGTCGTTTGTATGACTTACAATCTCGATGGATTTTTTGCTACAATTTCTTCAAAAATGCAGACGGAGAAATGTGATGTTGGGAACAGACCCACACGTCAACCAACTTTTCTTCGAGTGATGACCAAACAGTCTTTCAAACCGAAAAGCTCTACTGAAATTCGGTGGTGGAAATGGACAGCCATATTTGCATTTTTCCAGAGGTCGATACTTTTTAATATAAGCAGAGAGTTTGTTTTAAGGAGATTTCCCCGAAGATTAGATACTCAGGGAACACATGGATAAAATTTCTGAAGGCATATATTCTGTACAATAGGGTCCGGTTTCCTAATTCAATTAGTGATTAAAAACTCGAGGACTGATTCTATAATACGAACATCCATTCAGAACAATAGGTGGGAGCTTATTTTAGTAGTGCAAACCCGACAGCTGGCATTAATAATCGATTTCAGATGTGGTTGAAGTTTGCGTGGAAGCTTTTGCAATAAGCCAAAAATTAGTGTAACACCAGTTCTTAAGTTGCTGTGGTTCTAGCCTCCATTCCTAGTGCTGGTTATCTGGAAAACATACATAGACATATTATGAATGAAGGCAAATATATGTATCCCAGGATAATGTTGCAAGATCCAATCTGGGTCAGTCACTGGGACCAGAGTTTTAGTCTTCTGAGCTTTCGGATTCGTGCTGGAGCTGTTGTGGTCCACCAACAGCCCACGGAGCTGGCAGCGGAGTCAGACAGTGAGGAGGCTGGGGAGGACAATGGGCCAGTCCTGGAATCTGGAGAAGGCCCGGACAAGGGCTCTGCATCAGAGGCAGAGATGGGACCAGGGCCATCTGGGAGTCATGCATGGACTCCGGAGCCTCCAGAGGTGGACAGCAGAGAGGCAGAGGAACAGGTGGAGCCTGTTCCTGGTGCACACATGCACACAATTTCCAGAAGGTAAAGCAAAAAGGATGACTCGGGAGTAAGGCCAGGAGATGATTGGCCCCTCCCATAAGGCTTAAAAGAGCAGCAAAGGCTCTTGGGCTCTTTGTAGGAAAGCAACGTTGCTAAATCTGTTTCCAGTTGGTGTCTCTTGTTTCTGAACTTCGTGGGGCTTTGCTAAGAAAGGCCTTTGGCAGGGTGCCAAAGAAGATAAAGGTTTGTGATAAGCCCACAGGGCTTTTTCTGAAGGACTTGTTTTGGAATTAATTTGGACTAAGCTGGGAATGAAGTAATTCCCAGCTGTTTTAATAAAATAGGTTTGTTTAAGACTAATTGTGTCTTGTAATGACTAAGTGAGCCTAGGTCATAACAGGAGCATGATGACTTCTACTGGAATATGTGCTTTGAGCTATTCTGTGAGCCATATTGATAATGTGCCTTCTTTTTGATTAACTGGTGTGTTGATGGCTGGCGATTGTCTGTTGTCGTTTTTATTTCCTTGTGCTGTCAAGCCCTCGTCTCCTAAGTATTTGATAAGTTAGTGGTAAATCAGAACTCCGGTTGACTAACAAGGGGCCTATTTTCCAGGTTTCAATTATTTCCCTGGCTATTTTTGTACCTGCTCGGCCGACAATCTTAGTAGCTGCGAAATTGGATGTATGTCCTTGTTCATTGCAATGTGAAGCTACCAATGAGTTTCCTTGACTGTATATATAAAGCCAGTCTTGTCTAGTGGGTAAGGCACCAATCTAAACGTCCGGAGTCCATGAGTTCTAGTCCTGCCTTAGGAGTGAAAGCCAGCTGGGTGATTTTGGGCCAATCATCAGGAGGCTGTGAATTCTAGTCCCGCCTTAGTCATAAAAGTCAGCTGGGTGACTTTAGGCCAATCACCAGGTGGCTGTGAGTTCTAATCCTTCCTCAGCAATGAAAGCTGGATGGGTTACTTTGGGCCAATCACTAGGAGATAATGAGTTCTAGTCCCACCTTAGCTATGAAAGCCAGCTGGGTGACTTTGGGTCATTCCCTCTCTCTCTCCGCCCAACCCAGGAAAACAGGAGGAGGAAGAATATTGGATGCGTTTGCCATTAGTTTGTAAAAACTAATGAAGTAAATAAAAATAAATAAAATCCTCATCTATTAAGAGTCAGGTGGGACACAGATCTCGGATATATCTCAGATATTTTAAGCATCTTGGGCAGTGCTGGTTTTACAGTTTCTGGTTACGAACGTAGGAAATGGAACTATTTCTGTCCATGTTGCCAAAGCCCCTATTACTACAAATTGAAATAATTGTAGTAGCTGCCTAGCATTTGGAATTTCCTGTTTTACAAAAATGTGTGCATGTGTGTCTGTGCACACTTGCTATTGTTGTTTTAACACATTCATATTTTTTTTTTCTGCAGAATCGAGTTAGTGATATGGTTATCAAGTAACTTTTCTTGCTTATGGGGGAGAAACCCAGCAGTTTGCCAGACATATGTTAGCACATTTATCATCTTCTCATTTTTTTTCACAGGGATCTGAGAGAGAACTATTGCCGAAACCCAGATGGAGCTGAGGTACCCTGGTGTTTTACGACCAATCCGAATATTCGGATCGGAGATTGTTCCCAAATTCCAAAATGTAACGCATCCACTGAAAAAGGTAACACCTGCTACGTAGAGAAGAAAAATTTAAAATAATAGCAATAGCACTTAGACAGCCCTCTCTAAGTTGTTTACAGAGTCAGCACCTAGCCCCCGACAATCTGGGTCCTCATTTTACCGACCTCAGAAGGATGGAAAGCTGAATCGATCTTGAGTCGGTCAGGATCGTACTACTGGCAGTTGGCAGAATTAGCCTGCAATGCTGCATTCTAACCACTCTGCCATCAGGAAGGAGAATGAGAAAGGGAATAAGAGGGAGGGAAAGAAGGAAGGAAGGAAGGAAGGAAGGAAGGAAGGAAGGAAGGAAGGAAGGAAGGAAGGAAGGAAGGAAGGAAGGAAGGGCAATAGCACTTAGATTTATATACCACTTCACAGTGCTTTCCAGCCCTCTCTAAGCGGTTTTGCAGAGTCAGCCTCTTGCCCCCAACAATCTGGGTCCTCATTTTACCGACCTCAGAAGGATGGAAGGCTGAGTCAACCTTTGAGCCAGTCAGGATCAAACTGCTGGCATTGGGCAGAGTTAACCTGCAATACTGCATTCTAACCACTGGGGAGAGAGGAAGGGAGGGAGGGAGGAATAGCAATAGTACTTAGACTTATATAACACTTCAAAGTGCTTTGCAGTCCTCTCTTGCCTGTTGCCCCCAACAGTCTGGGTCCTCATTTTACCGACCTCAGAAGGATGGAAGGCTGGTCAGGATCGAATTCCTAACAGTGGACAAAGTTAGCCTGCAATACTGCATTGTAACCACTATGCCACCGAAAGAAGAATGAGAAAGGGAGTAAGAGGAAGGAAGGAGGGAGGGAGGGAGGGAGGGAGGGAGGGAAGGAAGGAAGGAAGGAAGGAAGGAAGGAAGGAAGGAAGGAAGGAAGGAAGGAAGGAAATTTCCCAGCCAGCATCACGAGGAATGCTTCAAGTCCCCAATTTTGAGAAACTTTAAAGAGCCTTTCCTTTTTTAGTGATAGCTGATGGCAGCATCTACCCAAATCTTGACTAAAGTTGAAAAAGTTAAGCAGGGTTAGACCTAGCTACTTTCAGGGGAAACCCGAAAATCCCAGACTAAAGTAATTTTTTTTAAAAAAAATAAACATTGTGGAAGAAGGCATGGGTAATTCACTTCTGGAGTGATGCCACTTCTGGAGTGATGCCAAGAAAGCTTTGTAGGCCTGCCTACAAAGTCATCAAGAGCCAAAATTGACTCAGGGGATTCTTTTTATCTAGCTGGTGGTCTCCGAGTTTTAACAAATAAGCAACGGCACTCCTACAAGCTTAAGACCCCTCCGTTTCTGCTCCAGCGGGTTGGAAACATCTGGACTTAAATTGCAGTGCTGAAGATATGCTGGCAGATTTCAAATATGTGAATGCATTGGCTGATCTTGTCAAGGTCACAGTCAACGAATTACCATTTAAACTAAAACATCTCCAGTCCGTCTACAGGAGATGGCAAGAAGAAGTCACCTACTTATTCCCGGATTATTTATTTACATCTTGAGAAATATTTATTGAGCTCCAGACCTATTAATCAATTAGAACAAGTAATCATTGCCTCCAGAAGTTGCCGGTTGCTGCAACACTGGAGGATTTTAAGAAGAGATTGGACATCCATTTGTCTGGAATTGTTTACGGTTTCCTGCTTGAGCAGGGGGTTAGACTAGAAGACCTCCAAGGTCCCCATTATTCTGCATTCTATATTCTATATAAAAATAATGCACTTAAGCATGACTGGGGCAAAGACGCAGGTTTTAAGGAGTTGGGAAATTGCAGCATCAAATCAAGGCTTGAATTGACTTGGTCATCAGAAATGCAGCCTGAATTGTCAGCATCCGCTGGTTTTTATGTGCTACGTAAAAATAAGTATCCTACTTATTTTTAGCCCTGTAGAATGAACTGCCCCCGGAAATACGTAAGATCTCCGACCTCCGGGTGTTTCGTTGCGCATTGAAGACCCTGTTGTTCCGCCAGGCTGGGCTATCAACATAATGATTTTAAATTGGGGTATTTTAAATTTTTGGGGTTTTAAACCGGCCAAATATATTTAATTATTTTAATTTTTAATTATTGTTGTGTCTTGTGTTTTTAAATTGGCTGTACACCGCCCTGAGTCCTTCGGGAGAAGGGCGGTATAGAAATAAAATTATTATTATTATTATTATTATTATTATTATTATTATTATTATTATTATTATTATTATTACTGCTGAGTCACATAACACGTTCAGTCATTAAAATGTGGAATACTATGACTATGGAACGAAGGAGGGATTTCCTGACAGTTAGAACAATGAATCAGTGGAACAACTTTCCTTCCTTCCTTCCTTCCTTCCTTCCTTCCTTCCTTCCTTCCTTCCTTCCTTCCTTCCTTCCTTCCTTCCTTCCTTCCTTCCTTCCTTCTTTCTCCATCACTGGAGATTTTTAAGAAGAGATTGGACATCCATTTCTCTGAAATGGTATAGGCCAGTGGTCTGCAACCTTAAACACTCAAAGAGCCATTTGGATCCATTTCCCACTGAAAAGAAAACACCGGGAGCCACAAAACCTGAGTGGGTGTGGCCAACTCAATGTCACTCACTCCCACCCAGTCACATGACACACACCCAGCCACGCCTACCCAGGTTTTGTGACTCCCAGTGTTTTCTGTGGGAAACAGGTATCACTGTGTGTCTCTCTCTTTCTCTGCCTCTGTCTCTCTCCTCTCTCTTAGGCCTGGAAGGGGAGGGTGAGGAGTGGGGCCAGCCAGTGGTGGGTTCAGCTGATAGGGAGCCACAGCAGGGAGACAAAAGAGCCGCATGAGGCTCCGGAGCCTCGGGTTGCTGACACCCAGTATAGGCTTTCCTGCCTGAGTGGAAGGTTGGATTAGAAGACCTCCAAGGTTCCTTCCAACTGTTGTGGCTCCGTTGCCTGAGCCTGGGCTATCGACAGATGCAGACTCTGAGAGTGAGGGAGAGGAGTTGGCAAGGCCTCCGTCTCCAGGACCCTCCTCTCTGGCAATGCCTCCGGAGGACACCGAAGGCCAAAAGATAGGCTCAGAGCCAAGCACGTCCCCGCAGCCACAGGTGGACAGCGACGAAGAAGATAAGTGCTGGCTGGACCCTCGGCAGAGGCGCAGGGAGAAGTGTGTGCAGCAGAGGGGAAGGCGTGCCAGAGATTAGCTGAGTCACTGGACCACACCCCACAGGGTATAAATGTGGGTGTGGTGGCCAGTTCAGTTTGTGACGAGCAAAAACTATAAATAATCCATGATCTCTGCATTACTGGACTTCGCCTGCTTTATCGGACTGCATTTGGATTAATCCTTGTATTGTTGAAACTCTGCCTGTTTTGTCGGAATGCTTGCAGTCTAATCTTTGTTTTGTGTGAGTAAAGTCTGAATTGGCAGCTAGCCACTGGGTTGCTGCCAGCTTTATCTTCAAAGAGTTTTGTCGTATGGCTTATTAACTCTGGGCCGTCTGTGGGTGTGTGTGTGTGGTACGGGGACAGAACATCAACATTGTTATTGGTTATTCTGACCTCTCTTGTACCCATCTACTTATGGATTTTTACACATTCATACCTATGCCCTATTGAAGTATCCATTGATCTGTATTTCTATGTTATGTGAATTTGATATACCTTATATTTTAAACATTTTCGAACTGGAGTTAAGGAAGATCCAGTGAGAATTTCTTTCTCTCAAACGGCAGCAATGATAATACGTGAGTTCCTTTTTAACAACTTGAATTTTTCTTTTAAACCAAAACACACAGATTGTTTTCGAGGAAATGGGACAAATTATATGGGCAATTTAGCCCAGACACGTTTTGGCTTGACCTGTTCCATGTGGGATAAAAACATCCAAGATTTAAGAAGGTAGGTACAAAATTAATTAAAAGTTATATTTCCCCTCCTTGACGGGGTGGAATAGTGTAGCATATTGTACAAATAAATGTCTTGCAGGTTTCAGGATCTCCGATTTTAGCTTTGATTTATTTTCTTTCTTATTAATATTTATTTATTAATTTATTAATTCAATTTGTACGCTCTGAAGACTCAGGGCGGCTCAAATATATTCTTCTTTTTTTTTACAGATGGGATGGTTGTTTTAAGAAAAATGTGCTGATTATGTGATAAGGGACAAGAGATTTAGGAAGAGTTAATTAAATTCTGTAGTCAACCCCAAATTAGCTTTTCACAGTTTTTAGAATGCCATCGTGTCATCTTAGGCAATTACTTAAAAGGTTGGTTTTTTTTTAAATAAATTACCTAGGAAATCAAAGGAGATTAGCAATAGCACTAGCACTTAGATTTATACACCACTTCACAGTGCTTTACAGACCTCTCTAAGTGGTTTTGAAGAGTCAGCCTCTTGCCCTCCAACAATCTGGGTCCTCATTTTACCCACCTCAGAAGGACGGAAGGCTGAGTCAACCTTGAGTCAGTCAGGATCGAACTGCTGACAGTGGGCAGAGTTAGCCTGCAATACTGCATCCTGACTACTGTGCCACTACGGCTCTCTTGTAAGAATTCTTTTTACAAAACTTGAAAGATCTAAAAACTTGTGAGATTTCTCCTTACCTAGCATCTACTTGAGGTCTTCTGGAAGTTATGTTTGTCTGCTGTTTGTATGCCTGCCTGCCTGCCTGCCTGCCTGCCTGCCTCTCTCTCTCTCTCTCTCTCTCTCTCTCTCTCTCTCTCTCACACACACACACACACACACACACACACACACACACACACACACACACACCAGAGGTGGGTTTCAGCAGGTTCTGACCAGTTCTGGAGAACCGGTAGTGGAAATTTTGAGTAGTGCGGAGAACTGGCAGTAAAAATTCTGACTGGCCCCACCCGCATCTATTCTCTGCCTCCCGAGTCCCAGCTGATTGGGAGGAAATGGGGATTTTGCAGTAACCTTCCCCTGGAGTGGGGTGGGAATGGAGATTTTATAGTATTCTTCCCCTGCCATGCCCACCAAGCCATGCCCACCAAGCCATGCCACACCCACCAAGCCATACCCCAGAACTGGTAGTAAAAAAATTTGAAACCCATCACTGACACACACATCTATCTGTCTGTCTATCAATTTGTCTCTATATCTATCTATCTATCTATCATTTATCTCTCTCTCTCTCATCTCTCTCTCTCTCTCTCTCATCTATATATCTATCATCTCTCTACCTACCTATCTATCTATCATTTATCTATCTATCATCTCTCTATCATCTCTCTATCATCTCTCTCTCTCTCTCTCTCTATCTTCTATCTATTTATCCTATCATCTATCTCTATCTATCTCTCTTTATCATCTCTCTATTATCTCTCTTTCTATCATCTCTCAATCATCTACCTATCTACCTACCTACCTACCTACCTATCTACCTATCTACCTACCTACCTATTTATCTATCATATCTCTCTCTCTCTCTCTCTCTCTCTCTCTCTCTCTCTCTCTCTCTCTCATCTCTCTATCTATGATCTATCATTAATCTAATTTGCCTGCCTGCCTCTCTCTCCCTCTCCCTTCCTCCCTCCCTCCCTCCCTCCTCCTCTCTCTCTCTCTTTCTCCTATCTATATTTGATTTCTATAGCCGTCCATCTCAGCAAACAACTCTGAGTGGCTCACAATTCAGAAACATATATTACAGTTAAAATCTTAAAAAGCAATGTAAAACGATGAGAACAATAAGAAGCATTAAAACATTGCGAGAACTTTAGAATCCACCGTGCTGCATTTCCTCTTTTGAGTAGGATTTTTTAGGTGAATCTTTTTTAACAAAGGCTGAGTATCGCATCCAGCTTGCTTATTACGGCAGCATTTCAGCATTTCTCCAAGGAAACTAAAGCAGACGAGACGTCTACATCCTATTTGATCCTTCTTCTGTGTACAAACCAGAATTAATCTAGGTTTATTTCAGATTTCGCTATCTTGGAATCCAGGTCTCTCTGAATTAAATGCAACCGTCTTCTTGAATGTGGTTGGGACAAAGCTAATCCTTCCTTGATGCAATGATCAACTGAGCTGCTTTTATATAAATATACTTCTGAATACACAGTGTACTTTTGTGGGTTTTTCTGGTACACTTATGAAAGACAACTCACAATTCTTTCACCACACTCAGACCAAGACGCACTCACTTCTAACACACATGCATATATTTTTTCCCCCCAACCATAACATCTTGGCCTCCAATGTGAGAAGTGGCTTCATAAATTTTGGTTCTTCTGCAGGGTTCTTTGGTAGGGTAGAAGTGTTGAATTTAATCTGCCTTCTATTTGTGGGGAAGGATTTTGCTGTTTATTGTTTTCCATCTCCAAAAGCACACCATGTGTGCACATCTGCATTTCAATAGATATTTTTAAAGTTCATGGTTATACAACAAGTGGCATGTTTTGTCACCCTTAATTTCTAATCCTTCTGTCCCAGTTTTCCTCTGGCTTCTGCGGTCCTTGGATTTTACAAACAGCTTTTCATCATGTTTTTATTTAACATTGTCTCAAAAGCCAGCAAGGTTCGTTAAGTAACTCCATTGTGACTGTGTACTTCTGTTTCCGTAATAATTCTAGTAACTTTTTTAAAAAATGTACAAATGAAAACTAGAGTAAACTAATAATCAGGCATGGAGAGAAAGAGGAAAAGGAGAGGTAGAAATAGAGGGGCAGAAAGATATAAAGAAGAAGAAGAAAGGAAAACAAAGATATGTACAAAAGAATGACTTCCAATTTCTTCTTCCAAGAATATAAGAAACACATTCAGCTCTTAGTTTAACATGCAATACATCCCCTCCAAAAAAGGGGGAAATATTTTCTTTTTTTTTTTTTTAACAATCATCAACTCCATATGTTATAAATTGACTTTTCTTATTTCCTGGCAAAAGTCCACTAAAGGCTCCCAATTGTAGATAAATTGTAAGAGAAGAGTAGGCAGAGCTGAGGGTGGAGTGAAGCATGTCAGCGGTTTAGGGTCATTGCGTTTCCACATGCGTTTTCTCCAAATCCAACTTTGAATCTTGAATTCTGTTGACTCTTATCTGGCACCAATTTAGTGTTGAACTTGACTTGACGGATTCTTGTGTATAAGCTTGAAGAAATCTTCTATGCTGCAACCCTATGAATGGCCCTGATTCTTTACCCCGACATACCTTTCTTCGTAAAAGCCATTTATTTAGCCATCATTGGCAATTCTACCATCTCTCTCCCTCTCTCATATCTGCCTGTTTGTCTGTCTGTCCGTCCATCCATCCATCATCCATCCATCCATCATCCATCTAATTATCTATCTATCATCTATCTATCTATCTATCTATCTATCTATCTATCTATCTATCTATCTATCCATCTACATCTATCTATCATATATCTACATCTATCTATCTCTATAGCTACATATATCTATCTATCTATCTATCTATTTATCTATCTATCCATCTACATCTATCTATCATATATCTACATCTATCTATCTCTATATCTACATATATCTATCTATCTATCTATCTATCTATCTATCTATCTATCTATCTATCTATCCATCTACATCTATCTATCATATATCTACATCTATCTATCTCTATATCTACATCTATCTATCTATCTATCTATCTATCTATCTATCTATCCATCTACATCTATCGATCTATTTATCTACCTTTCTATCCATCTACAGCTATCTATCTATCATATATCTACATCTATCTATCATATATCTACATCTATCTATCTATCTATCTATCTATCTATCTATCTATCTATCTATTTATCTATCATATCCATCTACATCTATCGATCTATATCTATCAATCTATCATATCCATCCATCCATCCATCCATCATCCATCCATCCATCATCCATCTAATTATCTATCTATCATCTATCTATCTATCTATCTATCTATCTATCCATCCATCTACATATATCTATCTATCTATCTATCCATCTACATATATCTATCATATATCTACATCTATCTATCTCTATATCTACATATATCTATCTATCTATCTATCTATCTATCTATCTATCTATCCATCTACATCTATCGATCTATTTATCTATCTTTCTATCCATCTACAGCTATCTATCTATCATATATCTACATCTATCTATCATATATCTACATCTATCTATCTATCTATCTATCTATCTATCTATCTATCTATTTATCTATCATATCCATCTACATCTATCGATCTATATCTATCAATCTATCACATCCATCCATCCATCCATCCATCATCCATCCATCCATCATCCATCTAATTATCTATCTATCATCTATCTATCTATCTATCTATCTATCTATCTATCTATCATCTATCTATCTATCTATCTATCTATCTATCTATCTATCTATCTATCTATCTAAAAAATTAAGAGGAGGTGGGACATTAAAATTGCCTGGATAGCTCAACAGACAGAAGCACTGTAATTTAACACCAGCTGTCTGCAATTAAAGTAAGATCGAATCTCGCCAGGCTCAAGGTTGACTCAGCCTTCCATCCTTTCTAAGGTAGGTAAATTGAGGACCCGGTTTGTGGGGGCAATAAGCTGACTTTGTATAAATATACAAAAGTATGAAGGCTATTGCTTAACGCACTGTAAGCCGCCCTGAGTCTCCGGAGAAGGGCAGCATATAAATCAAATTTAAAAAATAAATAAATAAAAAAATTACTTGAAAGGTTGAAGGGAGAACTTTCAGGGGACTAACAGTCCCATGGCTGCCTTATCCCCTGGACTCTGTGCAAGACCACAGAGCCATGTTTTAACTCTTTTCCAGAACCACCATTGGCAGTTTCGTCATACAGATAGATAGATAGATAGATAGATAGATAGATAGATAGATAGATAGAGTTCTTTTTCTTTTTTTCCTCACCAAAAAAGGTAGGTGCATCTTATAGTCCGGTGTGTCTTATACTCCAAAAAATACGGTATATACTTCTGAAAAAGTGATAATCTTGGGGCTGTGTTTTTTCTTCCCCTTCTAGGCACCTCCCCATATATAAAGACCTAGATATAAGCAAGGTGAAGAAAAATTATTGCCGCAATCCGGATGACGATGCTCACGGCCCTTGGTGCTACACCAGCAATCCTAAAATGCCTTGGGACTACTGTCGTATATCTAGATGTACGTATTTGGGTCACTCCAAAAGACGTGGAATTGCCTAATTAAAAGGCATAGTAACGATAAGAATTATGCCTTGTGGTTGTTGATCCTCTCAAGTAAGAGCTCTTTCTTATGGCAAGGATGAAAATATGCAAGAATGCATTTACTTTATGACATCATGACGTGGTGTGGTTCTTTTGACATCATTGCTGTTAGCAGTGGCTCTGGATCAGAGGTGGTATTCAGCCGGTTCAGACCGGTTCGCCCGAACCGATAGCGGAAATGGCAGAAATGCGCCTGCACTACCCATACACCCCAGCTTTATGTTGTTCCTATTTAGGCACATTTGTGAGTCCGGGCACATAAGTCATAAGTTTATTTGTCAAGCATATATAAGATAACAGGTAAAAGTATAAACATAATTTGAATACATGAAAAGAGTCAGTAAAAAGGAATATTAGGACAGGGACAGTAGGCACGCTGGTGCACTTATGCATGCCCCTTACAGACCTCTCGGGAATGGGGTGAGGTCAACAGTAGACAGTTTAAGGTTAAAGTTTTGGGGATTTGGGGAAGAAACCACAGAGTCAGGTAGTGCATTCCAGGCATTGACCACTCTGTTGCTGAAGTCGTATTTTCTGCAATCGAGTTTGGAGCAGTTTACGCTGAGTTTGTATCTATTATTCACATGCAAATATCACTCCTGCTCTGGACAAACAATACTATTATTTGTTAAAATTCTAAGTCATTCTCAGTCATCTGGCCACGGTTGTCCCAAAGGTGCCTTTTCAGGAGGCAATTGGACTTTCAGCTGAAGAAGCTTCTTGGATGAGAAGTGGAACGTCTTCCAAAGAAAAAACGAAGTCCAGTTGCCTCCTGAAAAAGTACCTACTATTTGTTGTACAAAGCCCCCCACTCCCCCCATTGTTTAAAATCTTCACAGTCTGAGATTCTCCACGGAGGAGAAACAGTTTAGCAGCTAGTAATTTAGCACTAGCAATAGCACTTAGACTTATATACCACTTCACAGTGCTTTGCAGCCCTCTCTAAGCAGTTTACAGTCAGCCTATTGCCCCCAACAATCTGGGTCCTCATTTTATTGACCTCAGAAGGATGGAAGGCTGAGTTGGCCTTGAGCCGGTCAGGATCGAACTCCTGGCAGTGGGCAGAATTAGCCTGCAATACTGCATTCTAACCCCTGCACCACCAGGAAGGAGAAGGAGAAAGGGAATAAGAGAGGGAGGGAGGGAGGGAGGGAGGAAGGAAGGAAGGAAGGAAGGAAGGAAGGAAGGAAGGAAGGAAGGAAGGAGGGAAGGAAAGGAAAGGAGGGAGGGAGGGATATCAATAGCATTTAGACTTATATACCACTTTACAGTGCTTTCCAGCCCTCTCTAAGCAGTTTACAAAGTCAGCATAATTGCTCCCAACAATCTGGGACTTCATTTTACCAACCTCGGAAGGAAGGAAGGCTGAGTCAACCTTGAGCTGGTCAGGATCGAACTGCTGGCAGTGGGCAGAGTTAGCCTGCAATATTGCATTCTAACCACTGCGCCACCACGACAGAGATAGCAATAGAACTAAGGCTTATAAGGTCGTAAAATGAGTCAAAACTCAAATATCTCATTTAACAACGGAAATATTGGGCTCAGTTGTTATCATAAGTTGAGGACTTCCCTGTATTGATGAAAGAAGGGATTGTTGAAGGTTTGTCACAGAACAAGGCAGTAGAGAGCTCTCATTTGCATGACGTGTTTTGTTGTCGTTAAATGAAGTGTCTTTATTAAAAGTTATCCCAACGTGATTGCATTGTGTTGTCTCTTTAGGTGACAATGATCCAGTTTCTATGATGAGCAGTTTAGACAGTAAGTAATCAAAAGCTTCCATGATGGGGTTGTCCGGGAGCGGTGGTGGTGAAGGATGACCCAAATAATGACATTATCTCATGGATGAATGTCTGTGGAGGTTCTCGGTCATCCAAGTCATGGTTGTCCCAAAGGTGCTTTTTCAAGAGGCAACTGGACTTTTGTTTTGTTTTTCCTTGAAGATGAAAAAAAGCTTCTTCAACTCTGACTGGATGGTGGAGAATGGAAGTCCACATTCTGGACAGAGAGGACTGCTGGTTTGAAAGAGGCCATCTACATTGAGATTGAAAGGGTCTCTCTCAACAGTGGGGGAGAGAGAGATGACACCACATATCTCCTTTTACAAAACAGTCCTTTCAGCAGTCCCAAGAAGGTTCCATCCATCCATCCCTGTCTGTCTATCCATCCATCCATCTACGTATCTATTCTCTCTCTCTCTCTCCACCTACCTGCCATTCTCTCTCTTTCATTCTCTCTCTTGATTCTCTCTCTCTCTCATCCATCTATCCATCCAGCCATCTCTCTCTCAATCATCCATCTATCCATCCATCCATTTCTCTCTCTCTCTCAATCATCCATCCATCCATCCATCCATCCATCTATATCTCTCTCTCAATCATCCATCTATCTATCCATCCATATATACATCTCCCTCCCTCTCTCTCTCTATCTTCCCCTATCTCCCTCTCTCTCTCCCTCTCTCTCTCTCAGTCATCCATCCATCCATCATTGTCCATCCATCTATCTATCTATCTATCTATCTATCTATCTATCTATCTATCTATCTATCCCAGCAACTCTCAGAAAGAGTACTAACAGTCAGATGACTTCAAGGAATAGAAATCCTTTCATCCACCATTCAGTCAAAACTGAAGAAGCTTCTTGGATGAGAAGTGAAACCTCTTCAAGGAAAAATAAAGTCCAGTTGCCTTTTGACAAAGCACCTTTGGGCTATCTCATAGATGAAAATTTATTTACTTGTGCCTGACATCATGACTCAAGTAAATAATTCCATTACAATGTGGTGATGATGATGATTTTTTTAATGACTGGGCTTGGTTATGGATCTAATCCTAAATGGCCTTTATGTTAGTCCAATAAACTAGAAAATATGGAGCCTGGTGTAATTGAGAAGACTGTAAACAAGATTATCTCATTATTTTCCTTATGATGCAGCAACAACAACTCTTTTTTCACTCATACTGTCTCAAAAATATTTGAAGCCTAAACTGTATGTTATGGTTGGTTATCTTTTTCCTATCCCAGTAAGAAATACTGGTACATGGTGGTGGACACTGTTGATTTAGAAAATTTAATACAGGAGTCGCTGGAGGGGTTAAAGGCTTAAAGAATATATACGTATATATTATAGGCGGAACATATAACCAAATGTCATTTATTAGTTTTTAGAAGTTTGAACGTAAGTTCTATAAAGTGAATTTTCATTTCGGGATTCTACGTAACCTGATCAATTATCAATATTCCAGTTCCCATCATCCCTTGTGCTTCGACGAAGCATCTCAGAGTTGTTAATGGAATCCCTACACAACCCGATAAAGGTTGGATGGTCAGCTTGAAAGACAGGTGAGAACCGAGGCTTAACTTTTCTGTGTTGATTCCCACTGTGGTCGTAAAATTGTGTATCAGATGATTTTTTTGAGATTTAGAAATGCCAGTTATTGATTGTGTCGCAGCTAAAGTTCTTCACATTCTTCCTTCAAGAAGCCAATTGTTCTGTTGTCGCCCGTCAGTGGCCAGAAAAGCTGGAAGCGGATTCAGACAGTGAGGAGGTTGGGGAGGAACATGGGCCAGTCCTGGAGTCTGGGGAAGGCTCTGATGAGGGCTCTGCATCAGAGGCAGAGAGGGGGCCAGAGCCATCTGACAGTTATCAGCTGCCTTCAGAGACAGACATCAGTGAGGCAGAGGAACAGCTGAAGCCTGTTCCCAGTGTGCTCATGCACAGAGCTGCCAGGAGAAGGGAACAGCTAAAGAACAAGGGTCGACTCAGGAGTAAGGCCACAGGTGGACGGTGAATGGCCCCTCCCAGAGGGAATAAAAGAGGAGCGAAAGGGGAGTGGAGTTTGCAGGAGATAATTAGTTCACTTAATTGGTTTGTGACTCTCCGAGACTCCTTGCCAAGTTTTGAAGATATCGGCCTGGCAGCTCTCCAAGCCAGATAAGGTCTGTGACTGTAAATTCTCCCTTGAAAGACTTTGCTGGATGTGAATGAGAGGAATTCACAGTCACTTAATAAAAAAAGATAAAGGATTAGAAGATTGTTTGAGTAAAGATTTGAAGGAAAAAAGGGAACAAGATGAAATATACTGTTAATAATTAAAAGGACAAGGGATTAGGGCTGCCTGGACTCCACAGTGGAAAATATTAAATTGAAAATGAATACAGCAATAGAGAGAGATGAAGGAGGGGAAGAGAGTTGGAAGGGAGGAGGAAGGAGAGAGAGGGATGGAAGAGTAGGGAGGAAGGAAGGGAAGGGAAATCAGAGTAGGAGAGAAGGTAAGACGGGGGAAGAGAGGAGGAGAAGGAGAAGGAAAGGGGAAGTAGAGAATAAAAAGGGGATTTTGTTGGGACAAGGAGTCTGCTTCATGCTTTTGGGAAGCCAAGAATTCAAGGATTGTTTCTCAGATCTGCATATGGACCATTCCAATCCTTTCTCAATTTATGTCTTGCGTATTGTCTAGTTCTGTCCAGGAATCCGAATTAGCAGCGCCATCTTAAATTTTGGATGTTAAAATTGTCCTCTTGGTTGACGTCAAATAAGCAACATATTGTTTACGTTCCTCCAGACATGTCCAAACAAAATCTGCTTCCATCTGTGGCTAAAGTAAAATGTAATGCAAGTAGTCTTCAACTTACAACAGTTCGTTTAGTGACCATTCAAAGTTACAATGAAAAAAAAGTCACTTAATGACTGTTTTTTCCCCCACACTTATGACCATTGCAGCTTCCCCTGGGGACCAAAATTCAAATGCTTGGCAAACAGACTCGTATTTATGACAGTTGCAGTGTCCCGGGGTCATGTGATCCCTTTTTGCGGCCTTCTGACAAGCAACGTCAATGGGAAAGCCAACCCATTTCAGTAACTTAGCAACTGCAGGGATTCACTTAACAACCGTGGCAAGAAAGGTCGTAAAATGAGGGGAAACTTTCACTTAACTCTCTCGCTTAGCAACAGAAATTTTTGGCTCCCATTGTCGTAAATCGAGGACTACGGCATGATATAAATGTGAAGTTTATATTAGCAGATTGGCCCCCAAATAATTGTTTGTTCCTTGGTTTCTCCAGCAGAGGCAGACATTTCTGTGGTGGTTCACTGGTGAAAGAAGATTGGGTCCTGACAGCCAAACAGTGTTTCCTGTCTCGGTATCTATTTTCCTTTTTTTTTTACAAGATCTTCCAATAGGATCCTACCTTTTTCAGTTGTCCCTTGGGTAGAAATGTTGATTTTTCTGATGACGCAAAAAAGGCAGTGGGAAGGGAGGGAGAAAGGTTAAATTATTCCCAACTTCTATACCAGGGGTGTCAAACTCAAGGCCTGTGAGCCGGATACGGCCTGCGGGGTGCTTAGATCTGGCCCATGGGGTTGCCCTGGAAACAGCGAAGGATTGGCCCGCGGTGCCTCTGCCAGTGAAAACGGAGCTCAGGAAGGCCACCCGCATCCCTCCCAGGCTCTGTTTTCAGCTGCAACGGTCTCTTGCACACCTCTGCCAGTGATAACAGAGCCCGGGGAGACCGTTGTAGCCCAAAACAGAGCCTAGGTAGGCCCCACGCAGCCTCCCTGAGCTTTGTTTTCACTGGCAGAGGGCTGCAGGAGGCTGTCGCGGCCGAAAACGGAGACTCAATAAGTGACACTGAGCTAACCACGCCAGAGGTGAAATCCCAAATTTTTCCCTACCGGTTCTGTGGGCGTTGCTTGGTGGGCATGGCAGGGGAAGGATATTGCAAAATCTCCATTCCCACCCCACTCTGGGGGCCAGCCAGAGGTGGTATTTGCCGGTTCTCTGAACTACTCAACATTTCCACTACCAGTTCTCCAGAACCTGTTAGAACCTGCTGGGTTCCATCCCTGAGCCATGTCCACCCTGGCTATGCCCACCTGGCCCCTCCAAGATCAAACACAACTCTGATGCAGCCCTCAATGAAATCAGGTTTGACACACCTGTTTTATACAATGCAAATCTGGAATATTCAGAGCATTTGAGTAGAAAACCGTTATTTTAGTTTGTGATGGTGGCGAATATCTGTAGCTCGGGTGGAGGATGAAGGTGGAGGTTCGTTCTCCGAGCTTGTGAGTTGGTTTCTGAACATTTCATTACCAGGATAAGTAGCATCTTCAGCGGAATTTCAGGGAGATCAGTCTTGGTGTTCTTCTGCTTATAAGGGCTTTGTGTGGTCAGTAGGACTTGTGATGGGAGGGTCACACTGAGTGAGAATCTAGTAATGGGCCTTGTGTGGGTCACATCAAGTGACGGTCTTGTGATGGGTTAGGTGTGGATTGTGTCAAGTGAGGGTCTTGTGATGGATCAGGTATGAGTAACATCAACTGTGGGTCTTATGATGGGTCTTGTAATAAGTCTTGCTGTTGTGGCCCACCAGCGACCAGCGGAGCTGGCAGCAGATTCGGACAATGAGGAGGTTGGGGAGGAACATGGACCAGTCCTGGAGTCTGGGGAAGGCTCTGATGAGGGCTCTGTGTCGAAGGCAGAGAGGGGGCCAGGGCCATATGATAGGTATCATCTGCCTTTGGAGTCAGACATCAGTGAGGCACATGAACAGCTGGAGCCTGTTCCCAGTGTGCCCATGCACAGAGTTCCCAGGCGAAGGGAACAGCTAAAGAACAAGGGTCAACTTGGGAGTAAGGCCACAGGTGGACAATGAAGGGCCCCTCCCAGAGGGAATAAAAGAGGAGCGAAAGGGGGGTGGAGTTTGCAGGAGGCAATTTAGTTCATTCCTGCATTCTTGCCAAGTATTGCGGTGTCTGAAAGATCTCGGTGTGGCCCCTCTCCAAGCCTGATAAAGGTCGGTAATTGTGAACTATCTTGAAAGACTGTGGGAGAGGAAAGACTTTGCTGGAGAGGAATTCACTGTAAATCAAATAAAAGGGGTTTATCGGGACAAGGACTCGGCATCGTGCTGCTGGGGAAGCCTAAGTCAGAACACTTGCAATGGGTCAGGTGTGGGTCACATCAAATGAGGGTCTTGTGATGGGTCAGGTGGTGATCAGGTGTGGGTCATGTCAAATGAAGGTCTTGTGATGGGTCAGGTGTGGATCACCTCAAGTGAGAGTCGTGTGATTGATCTTGTGAGTCTTGTGATGGGTCAGGTGGTGATCAGGTGTGGGTCATGTCAAATGAAGGTCTTGTGATGGGTCAGGTGTGGATCACCTCAAGTGAGAGTCGTGTGATTGATCTTGTGAGTCTTGTGATGGGTCAGGTGTGGGTCATGTCAAGTGAGGGTCTTATGAGGGTCACGTTTTGGTGAATTTTCTTTTCTTTTTTTAAAAAATTTAAAACAAACTTTATTAAATTATCAAACAATTATAAAAACAATTAAAACAATAATAAGATATTCATATACATAGATCATATCATATATTTGACATTTCGTTTCTATTCTTTTACATATCTATATATATTCTTCTTCTCTACACATTATATATTTCTTAACCTAATCCCATATTCATTTTCCTGACGGTGAAGTCGTTGTTGGTATTTATATGAAGTAAGCATGGAAATACTCTCTCAATTATCATGGGTCATGTGGGACATGTCAAGTGAGGGTCTTGTGAGGGTCACGTTTTGGTGAATTTTCTTAGAAACATTCTGCTTTTCTAGATGAACCCATATCTGGAGAAATCTCCTTTTCCTTGGTGAGGTACAACCTAGGAACTGGACGTATTTTGATTCAATAACGGGAGGGCTTGAACTATTTGCACTAATGTTATAGTTCAACGTCTGTTCAGAGTAAAAACCCAAGAGGTTAGTCCAGATGGCACCGTTTTCACAGCGTGAACCGCTGGAACAGTTCCAGCCTCCACTTTGGGAGACTAAAATATGGCAACAACCTTATGAATTCAGTGATTTATTTTGTTTGGGAGATGAACTGACCTCTGCTTTAGCTACCTATGTTTAAATCGAGCAACGGTTATCTAAATAGATCACGGCAACGCAAATAAGCAGAGCGAGCAGTCTGTGGAGGCGAGCCTATCTAATCTAACTTCCATCCTGGTTTATTTTTATTTTTTTTATTGACCCATAATCCAATTGTGTTTGCTTTCTTTAGGCATAATCTCAAAGACTATCAGGCTTGGCTTGGAATCCATAATGTGGAAAGAGCTCACGAAGAAAAGCATAAGCAAGTCCTGAATATTTCCCAGTTGGTCTACGGGCCTGAAGGATCTGATATAGTTTTATTGAAACTTTCCAGGTGGGCTGAAGTTGTGCGAATATTTCATAGGCAATTTCTCTGTTTGTTTTTTTATATATAATTTTTTTTTTAAAATTTGATTTATATGCCGCCCTTCTCCGGAGACTCAGGGCGGCTTACAATGCGTTAAGCAATAGCCTTCATACTTTTGTATATTTATACAAAGTCAGCTTATTGCCCCCACAAACTAGGTCCTCATTTCACCTACCTTAGAAAGGATGGAAGGCTGAGTCAACCTTGAGCCTTGAAGAGATTCGAACCAGCAGTAAATTGCAGGCAGCTGTGTTAATAACAGGGTGCGTAGACCACTGTACTACCAAGGCTCTTTGTTGGATTTAATGGAAGGGTGAAACCATGCTACTGAAGCAGCGGTGGGATTCACATTATGTTACTATCGGTTCACCACGCGCACACTTCTACGCATGCGCCCAGCCTCAAAAACATGCCTAAATAGGATGGGATAGAGCTGGGATTTCCGCTACCAGTTTAGGCGAACCTGTCCAATACCACCTCTGTACTGAAGGAAACTGAAGGCTTTAAGTCACATGCAACCATGGAGGCGTGTTGTCCAGGTGTGTCCAAAAAGTCAAATTGTCACTCACCATCACACAAAGGGTGCAAAGAAGAGCAATAAAAGATAATTAGGGGACGAGAGGCTAAAACATATGAGGAACGGTGGCAGGGACTGGGTATGTCTGGTTTGATTAAAAGACGGACTAGGGATGATATAATAGCTTCCAATATTTGATGGGCCGCCACAAAGAAGAGGGAGGTCCACCTATTCTCCAAAGCACCTGAAGGGCAGGACAAGAAGCAATGGATGGAATTAATTAAGGAGAGAAGCAACCTAGAAATAAGGAGAAATTTCCTAACAGAACAATTAACCAGTGGAACAGCTTACCTTCAGAGGTTGTGGGTGCTTCATCTCTGGAGGCTTTTAAGAGGAGCCTGGACAGCCACTTTTCTGAAATGGAATAGGGTTTCATGCTTGAGCAGGGGGTTGGACTAGAAGATCTCCAAGGGCTCTTCCAACTCTGTTATACTGATATTCTGTTAAGGGAAGCCTTGCCTTTTTGACTTTTTGAATACTCCTCCGCCGCAGATACCTTTGGCATCATAACGTCTATAACGTCTTTGGAAGGGATGGGCCTGCATTTGGGTCTAATAATTATCCCTTTTGGAGTTTTGCTGCAAAAGTTGATGGGGTTGTGGGGATTGTGTGCTCTGAAGAAGATGGGAGCTGTGTCAGAGGTCCAATCATATTCGACCAGTCTCATCGGTGGAGTCAAACAAAGAGTGTCTCTACCTTTAAAAATATGATGAGGTGTAAATTACAGCCACCTCTACTCATTCGGTTGTCACTCAGGTCAAAAAACACTGCACTCAATGTTGGAAGTCCTGGACTGGAATGGAACAACTTGCCATGGCCAAGTCACTGCAGGCAACTTGCCATGGCCAACTTGCCCTTGTCAACTCTCCATGGCCAACTAGGCGTGGGAAAACTTGCTATGGAGCAATTTAACAATTCGATTTAATTATTTAAAATAAATAAAAAAATATTTTATTTTTTGTCATTTCACGTCCCTCTTTTCTTTAATGATTCTCTTCCACCATGTGTTTGATATTAGTGTGGCTCTCGTCCCACAGTGAGATGCCTGTGGCGAGTTGGGTGTAGAAAGTTGACTGGGGTGAATTGTCATAGACCCCTCCTGGACATCTGGTGAACAATGAGCTGGAGGACTTTGGACTACTGGTTGAGCAACTAGGGCCAGTAGCTGCCGAACTACTGGAAGGAAACATATTTACCCATTGCAAATATACAGCTTACATCCTGCGATAATACCTTTAACACCATGTCACTGTTCTGCCCCAGCTCCGGATTTCCGAGGATATTGACACACACCAACAGTCCTTATCAAATTTATTAAGTAGCAAGAATAAACCAAAGTCTGGCAAAGGTTGGCAACCAGCCCAGAAAACAAGATACAATAAGACTTTTCCAAAAATGCTAGGATGATAATTACAAGTTGTTTCCAGCAAGAAACTTACTAACTGTGTGTGACTTAAATAGGCTAAGGGAGTGGCCAATGATCCTCAAGCCTTACTCTCGAGGAGATCTCCTCCTCCTGAGTAGCCACTCCTGCTTTTTGGCAGCCCTGCATGCTCAAGTACTGAGGAGAGGCTCCTCCACTTCGCTCTCTCCACTTGAAGGAGCCTCTGGAGGTTCTGAAGGCCCTGGCTGAGTCTCTGCCTCTGGCACCACATCCTCTTCGGCCTCCTCGCTGTCTGACGCGAGTGCCGGCTGCGCAGGCTGCTGGCACAACACCACACCAGCCTCCTCATTGTTGGGATCAGCCACAATCTGCGCAGGCCGCTGGCGGGCCACAACAGTAACATCCACATCTGCATTTCCCAGGTCCTTGGGAAGAACTCGATAAGTGGATGAAAATGCCAAATCCAGTCTTAACATCTGGCTGACTATTCAATGAATCATAAGAATCTAACTTCTTCGAAAAGATGTGTTCAATTTACCTACTTATTCTTACAAATGTCCATGTTCTCCTTTTTTTAGACCTGCGGTAAGCAATAATGCTGTAGCTATTATCCGTCTGCCCATTTCTGGTTGCACCATTCCAGATGGGACCACGTGCAGTGTTTATGGATGGGGACACACAGGAAGTAAGTAATTCAAGTTTGGAACAGAACACCCCCCCACACACATCCCAAATCCTTTTCACGGCCTGTTTTCCTTGTTACCTTCTGGGAGGGGGGTTTCGTGGTATCCGAAGCAGATTCAAGCCACAGTTTGGTTCCATATAGCATTCACTTCCAAAACACTCAAGTTTTCTCTTTCTGTTGTGACCTAGTCATTTAAACACATGAGTAGTCCCAAAAACCTCTTTTATTGCAACAGCTGTGAATTATGTTCATTCACAGCTGAGTCCCTTGACACGCTGCCAAAGACCTACTTGGCAAAGTCATACAGAGTCCAGAATCAAACAGAGATGTCGACTGGGAACAGAATTAACAACATTGCTTTCCTACAAAGGGCTCAGGTGCCTTTGCTCCTCTTTTAAGCCTTATGGAAGAGGCCAATCATCTCCAGGCCTTACTCCTGAGTTGTCCCTTTTGTTTTAACTGTTCTTGCCTTCTGGCAGCTCTGCGCATGCGCGCACTAGGAACAGGCTCCTCCTGTTCCTCTGCTTCTCTGATGTCTTACTCTGGAGGCTCCAGAGTCCGCACATAACTCGCAGATGGCCCTGGCCCCATCTCTGCCTCCGATGCAGAGCCCTCATCCGGGCCTTCTCCAGACTCCAGGACTGACCCATGTTCCTCCCCAGCCTCCTCACTGTCTGACTCTGCTGCCAGCTCCACAGGCTGCTGGTGGACCACAACAGTTTCTGCCATGTATTCAAGATGGACAGTGGTTAATATGTGTGTGTGTGTGTGTGTGTGTGTGTGTGTGTGTGTGTGTGTGTGTGTATGGGTGTAGGGCTCTGTGTATGTATAGCATGTATATACTGTATGTGTGTTATGTATGTGTATGGTTAGATATATACTTTATTTTGAGAGCAGGCAACAGAATTTCATTTTTAATGTGGGCCAGTGCGCTTACAGTAAATAAATGACAATAGAAGTCTTGTCTTGTCTTGTCTTGTCTTGTCTTGTCTTGTCTTGTCTTGTCTTGTCTTGTCTTGTCTTGTCTTGTCTTGTCTTGTCTTGTCTTGTCTTGTCTTGTCTTGTCTTGTCTTGTCTTGTCTTGTCTTGTCTTGTCCTGTCCTGTCCTGTCCTGTCCTGTCCTGTCCTGTCCTGTCCTGTCCTGTCCTGTCCTGTCGTAGGGAGTGCTTAAGAGAATGTATTATCTTTTGGGGGTGTTGATAGATCATCATGGCTAAATTCTTTCTATGTGGTTACTAAGACTTTGATAACCCCAAATCAATCAACCAATGAGATGGAGTAAAGAACAGTTATTTCTCTTCACAATTTCAGCAAGAAATTTTGACGGGCAACTTCAGGAAGCGAATATGATCATTATGGGGAACGAACGCTGCAGTCAAGATTTTGGAGGAAACGTAGTCCTGAAGGAATCAGAAATGTGTGCGCGAGCCGAGAGCATCGGCAGTGGAACTTGTGAGGTACAATTTCTTCTTAAAAGCCTCCAGTGTTGGAGCATTCACAACTTCTGAAGGCAAACCGTTCCACTGATTAATTGTTCTAACTGTTAGGAAATTTCTCCTTAGTTCTAAATTGCTTCTCTCCTGGATTAGTTTCCACCCATTGCTTCTTGTTCTGCTTTCTGGTGCTTTGGAGAATAGGTTGGCTCCCTCTTCTTTGTGGTAACCCCTTAAATATTGGAACATTACTATCATATTACCTCTAATCCTATGAATCTATGAGAATATACATATAAGTAGAGTGGAAGGGAAGGGAAGGGAAGGGAAGAGAGAGGAGAGGAGAGGAGAGGAGAGGAGAGGAGAGGAGAGGAGAGGAGAGGAGAGGAGAGGAGAGGAGAGGCGAGGCGAAGAGAAGCGAAGCGAAGCGAAGCGAAGAGAAGAGAAGAGAAGAGAAGAGAAGAGAAGAGAAGAGAAGAGAAGAGAAGAGAAGAAGAGAATAAAGAAAATGTGGAGTGGAGTGGAGAGTGGAGTGGAGTGGAGTGGAGTGGAGTGGAGTGGAGTGGAGTGGAGTAGAGTAGAGTAGAGTAGAGTAGAGTAGAGTAGAGTAGAGTAGAGTAGAGTAGAGTAGAGTAGAGTAGAGTAGCGGTAGAGTGCCTATCAAGATTAATTTGACATCTAGCATTCTTATGCTAGTGTTATACATACAACAGGCAAGTCCTTCCTTGTTTTACAATGAGCTTTTCTCATCTTAATCTCTTTTCCATAAACACATTGATGTGATTTTTCTGTTTTTTCTCTTTCTAGCGGGATTACGGTGGCCCACTGGTCTGTGAACAGAATAGAATCAAGATAGTAATGGGAGTGATTATTCCCGGACGAGGATGTGCAGTTCCCAAACGACCCGGGATTTTCGTCAAGGTGGCTTACTACTCTAAATGGATACACAAGATCTTAATGACATACAGGTCATAGCCGAAGAACCCTACCAAGTGGGGGAGGGGGAGCCAGTTCTAGGGATACTGGAGGAAAGTGGGACATTGCATTGCGATAGAGAAAAAGTGGACTTTTCTGGGGGGAAAAAATTGTCGTCCATCAAAGATTAACTTGATAGTAGTCAAGTTTGACAGATGTTTGTGGCTCTTCCTGTCCCGTTCTGCTTCTGGCTACGTTGCGTGTGGGGTAAGGAAAAATGCAGTGACTTATTTCCTGAATATACTTGAATAGGAAAGCAAATCTGCTAACTCGGTGGCTGGAAAAATGCAAATTCTTTATACATAGCCCGGTTTTCTTCTTCTTCTTCTAGGCTGCTGGTTAGGAGAGCTTTGTTAATAGGCATAAACACCCCTCTGAAATTTGCAGTATATTCTACACCCAGCTCTGAATTCATCTTTAAGACGCCATGAAACACATGCATAAGTCAGAGACAATGTCATCCCTTATATTGTTTCATTGTGTTTTCATTCCTTTATCAATGGCTTTCTGGATGTACGACCCCATTGAGCAATTCATTCACGAAGTCCATTCCACTGTGATAGCGAAAGCTATCCCAATCAAGAGAATGTCAGGTTTTTTTTCTGGAAGAGTCCATAAATGGATACCAACATGGGTTGGGTGACGATCCAATAATGAGTTCTACTAGCTCTCTATGTCCAAGGTCATTTTCACTCTGGAGGCCATTTCCTTCTTCGCTGATTGCAATGACACATAGAGATGAAGAATCACTGTTAGGAAGTAAGGTGGAAAATGACAAACATCTAGTGAGGCTTGTGAGATCCAGTGAGGTCTCCAAAGAAATCTAAAGGATTTGTTTGGAGACCAATCATAGTGTTTCCTTTAAGCCAAATTGGTCTTATTGTTCCGGACCTACAAATTTCACTCCACCCCATTTCTTTTTAAATCCAGCTCCTGCTTCTTCTCCTCTAGAACTTAAACTTTCTAAACACCTTTGCTTTCTAAATGGTTCCACCACTTTCTCTAGCCATTTTTGGCTGTAAGATATTATTAGTTTGTTCACTCCTTCGTTCCTACACTCCTTCCTATTTTAACAGTCTTCCACACAAAGTTCTAAATTTGAGTATAGACCTAGGCTAACCTTTTTGCCATCATGTGCCAAAAGCAGGGGGTGCATGGGGGGGTTGCGTGCATGTATGCCCACACCATTAATTCTATGTGCCCCTCCCCCTGCGTGCACCTCCACATACTCCCCCCCTCCCCGTTTTTGGCACATAATGGCCTGGTAGGCCCATTTTTTGCCCTTCCCAGGCTCCAGAGTCTTTCTAGGACCCTGGGGAGGGCTAAAACAGTCTTCCCCACCATCTGGAGGCCAGAAACAGCCCATCTGCCAGCTTCTGGTGGGCCCAGATGGCCCAAAAATCAGCTGGCCAGCACACGCATGTGTGCCAGAGCTGAGCTCACATGCCCACCGATATGTCTCCACGTGCCACGTGTTCACCATCACGGACCTAGGATTTGGGGTTGGAGAAAAAGCCAGCTTTCTAGTTTTCTAAACAGCCGATCATCCCGTGACATAATATTGGGCATAGAAATTCAAAATATCTCATAGAAATGGAGACTGCATCAATAGCCCTGATCGGCTGTTTCCTTTAAAATTCCAGCAGATCGTGAATGCTTGTCCTAAGCTTAAAAAAAACAAAAACTTTAATTCATATTCATGTTCCCAACAAAAGCCATCATGGAACAGATCATTTTAATCTACTAAAAAATAAAATACCGTGATCTTTTTTTAAAATGAGAATTTAGA
The DNA here is from genome assembly GCF_029215685.1 of Pituophis catenifer annectens. Classification (NCBI taxonomy): domain Eukaryota; kingdom Metazoa; phylum Chordata; class Lepidosauria; order Squamata; family Colubridae; genus Pituophis; species Pituophis catenifer. The sequence goes on from NW_027256887.1 coordinate 3,162,381, forward strand.
AATCAGTTCCTCCTGGATTGATGTTCTTTGATTTGAGTTTAAGGGTCCAGATTAAGGCAAGGATCCTACTACAATTTATTCTTTATTTAGAATTAGCATTCCTTCAACCTCCAAGATTCTGGTCTTTGATTCTGATTTTATAAACGTGAGAGTACATTTTATCGGTAAATCCACAGTCAATCCTTTCCAAAAAGATGTAATCGTATGCTACACGAACCTTTGCACTTTCCACCTTTAGTTTTTCAAGATTTAAACGTTTCGGGTTTTTTCAAGATTTAAAGGTGAGGATTCTCATCTAATGAACTGTCAGATACTAGCTTGTGTGTGTGTGTTTTTTTTTAAAGCAATTTAAAAAAAACCATCCACGTTACGGTCTGAAAGAGCCGCGATGTGTTTTCTTCAGCGTGTTTACTTCCGTTTGCAATCACTGTCCTGATTTCAGATTTTACTGATTTCACTGTTTTCAGATTTTAGAAGCACACAAATGTTTATTGTGTAGAAACAAACTCCTGTTCTCTCAGTTGTATATTGAGAGTCATCGCTAACCTTCTTGTGCAACTCTCTGTATAATACATGGATTTTGCAACATGTCGTTCTTGCATTCACATTTTAAATAACGTTTTAAGTATGCACGTCTAAATGTAATGTGTGAAGCGTTTCATCATTTTCAGTTCAGTTCCTATTACGCTTAACTTCCTAGTTAAATGGATGCGCTATTATATTAGCTTCTTAATCTCAGAACAGGAAGAACAAATATCAACCAATGAGCTCTATCAGGCTTCTGTGTATTTCTGCTGGCCTTTTGTTCAAAGGACTTGCAATTAATGATGTGGTGGCATATTCAGAATTTTATGAGAATTAAAATACCTCCAATGCAAAATGAGGTACGGATTAATGAAAGTCATGTTTCCAAATCCTTAGTTGTAAATTTAACGTTTTCCAGCTCTGAACCAGAATATAATCCGATACAAGATACAAAATCTAAATTTTGCTTTGGTCAGGTGTTTTTTTAAAGCTTGGATTAAATGACTGTCGCTTTTCCACACTGTAAGATATTTTGCAAACGTTTTCCCTCTCAGCTTCCCTATTCCTTCTTCAAATTGTATATATTTGTATGATGTACATGAAAAGAATATTCATGACACTATAAATGTAATTCGTTTTGCTTTTTTTTTTTTCCCCCAAGGTTTATGTATTCTCCGTAATATGTGCAGGCATTTTGTATTATGTATGCAGGCCTTTCTGCTCGGTGTAATAAAAAAAAAATATTCTGAAATATTATAAGCTTCTGCGGGGCAGAAGACAATATGAATTTATATATAAAATATGTATAGGGGTATTATTATATATTGTGTAAGACTTCTTGGGACATTTGCGATGAGTTGAGTCTCTTTACAATGAATTTATAGATCTGATTACTTGTAAAATTTCTGCTGGAATTCATTGATGATCTAATATACTGTCATGTGGAGAAATGTAATGTGTGTCCTTGAGATCACAGGGATTGTGTTTGTACACACACACACAAACACACACACACAAACACAAAGAAAGAGACATAATTATGGTGAAAGATTAATCTGAGATGCATAGATTGTTCTGAATTTTCTCAGTTAAGGCAGCCGAGGCCCAGAAATGTTCAAAACATTCACCTCATATTGGAATCCTATGCAGACATGAATCCAGTTTGTTCTAGACAATTCACTAACCTCACAATCTGTGGTGTGTTCTTGAGACATGGTAGAGATGGAGGAAGAGGAGGAGGAGGAGGAGGAGGCGAAGAAAGAAAGAAGATCAAGAAGGAAAGAAGAGAAGGAGGAAGAGAAAGGAGGAGGAGGAAGAAGAAGAAGAAGGGAAAGAAAGAAAGAGAAAGAAGAAAGAAAAGAAAGAAAAAAGAAAAAAAAAGGAAGAAAAAGAAAAAGGAAAGAAGAAAGAAAAAAGAAGAGAAAAAGAAAGAAAAAGAAGAAAGAAAAAGAAGAATGATGCTTAATTCCTGCAAATTACAGATTACTGATAGAATTCATGCATCCCCTCGGTGTTTTCCCCTTTTTTGAATTTAATTCTCCCTTTTTTTAATTTAAACAGTTACAGGCATGCCTCAATTTATGACCACAGTTGGTATTAGAAATTTTGTGGCAGGCAGTTGGGTCTTCTCTGTTTTTTGGGTTTTTTTTGGCCATGGTGGTTAAAAGAAACACTTCTGTTGTTAAGTGAATCATGTGGTCGTTAAGCAAATCCAGCTTCGATGCTGATTGTCCAAGAAGTCAGCTGGAGGTGTCGCAGTTGACGATCACATGACCCCCATCATAAGTATATGCCAGTGGCCAAGCGTCTGAATTTTTTTTTTTTTAATTTGATTTATATGCCGCCCTTCTCCGGAGACTCAGGGCGGCTTACAATGCGCTAAGCAATAGCCTTCATACTTTTGTATATTTATACAAAGTCAGCTTATTGCCCCCACAAACTGGGTCCTCATTTTACCCACCTTAGAAAGGATGGAAGGCTGAGTCAACCTTGAGCCTGGTAAGATTCGAACTTACTTTAATTGCAGACAGCTGGTGTTAAATTACAGTGCCTTGTCTGCAGAGCTATCCAGGCTCCTGATTTTGATGCCATCAAAAGTACATGCCAGTGGCCAAGCATCTCAGTTTTGATGACATGACCCTGGAGATATGCAACGGTCGTAAGAGCAAGTATCTTTTTTCAGTGAATGGTCACACTAAGCGAATGGATGTAAGTCAAAGACTCTGTTATTCAGAGTCACGTCGTGAAATCACTTTGAATCTGTCCTCCCTTTCAGAAGCTCTTTGCCAGAAGAGCCAGCAGCTCCTGGAGATAAACCAGGGGTGAAATGCTCCCGGTTCGGACCGGATCGCCTGATCCGGTAGTGATGGAGGCTGCAAAAATCCTTGCCCCCCCCCACCATTGCCCAGCTGAGCCGCGCAATCATCAGAGGCTTTTTTTAATTTTTTTTAAAGCATTTTTTCTACAACCTCTTTGGCTGAAAAAATGCTTTTAAAAGTAAAAAAAAAAAAAAAAAAGCCTCTGATGATCGCGCGGCTCAGCTGGGATCATCAGAGGCTTTTAAAAGCATTTTTTTTACCACCTCTTTGGTTGAAGAGTTTGCAGAAAAAAAATGCTTTTAAAAGCTTCTGATGATCCCAGCTGAGGCTTTTTTTTTTTAATTTTTAAAAGCATTTTTTCTACAACCACTTTGGCCGAAAAAATGCTTTTAAAAGTAAAAAAAAAAAAAAAAAAAAAAAAAAACTCTGATGATCGCGCGGCTCAGCTGGGATCATCAGAGGCTTTTAAAAGCATTTTTTTTACCACCTCTTTGGCTGAAGAGTTTGCAGAAAAAAATGCTTTTAAAAGCTTCTGATGATCCCAGCTGAGGCTTTTTTTTTTTTTAATTTTTAAAAGCATTTTTTCTACAACCTCTTTGGCCGAAAAAATGCTTTTAAAAGTAAAAAAAAAAAAAAGCCTCTGATGATCGCGCGGCTCAGCTGGGATCATCAGAAGCTTTTAAAAGCATTTTTTCTACAACCTCTTCGGCTGAAGAGGTTATAGAAAAAAAGTTTTTAAAAGGAAAAAAAAAGCCTCTGCCAATCAGGCAAGTCAGCTGGGATCGTCAGAGGCTTTAAAAAAAAAAAGCTTCTTCCGATCAGGCAAGTCAGCTGGGATCATCAGAGGCTTTAAAAGCATTTTTTTTACAACCTCTTCAGCCGAAAAATGGTTTTAAAGTTAAAAAAAAAAAAAAGTTGGCCACACCTACTCAGTCATATTACCCTCCCCCCATCAAGCCACCCCCACAGAACTGGTAGTAACAAATTTTACATTCCACCACTGAGATAAACCAACCCGAACAGTCCATTGTCTACCTTGCAAAAGTAGCATCATCTTTCATTGTGTCTCCTGTCCATGCTACTCTTTCTTTCTATCCATCAGCAACTTCTTGAGGCTTCTTGGAGGGAATCTTCTCTCTTCTGCCGAGCGGTTACCCTGGAGTTCATGAAAGATCAGTGGGGACGATAAGACAGGCCATCTTCTCAACCTGGACCTCTCTGCTTTTCTTGGTGGATTCCTAAAGCATCCCACCCTGAGTCTTCGGAGAGAGGCGGCATATAAAATCAATCAATCAATCAATCAAACAATCAATCCCCTTACTTTGTCCTCCTGGGCAAACTAAGTGAGAAGAGATGACATAAAAACAGGCCTCTTTATTCTTCCTGACTCCTATTATTTGGAAGCGACAATGCCGAAAAACAAAAGAAACAGGAAAACGATGATACTTCATTGATTCGTGTCCGTGTTTGCTGTAGCATCCATGATTCTGTTGCCTCCTGCAAGGACTGTTAATTAGAACACGTTATGCCTAGGAGAACATTCGGAGTAGTGCGGTGGCCTATAAGTGGAGCTCTCCCCTCACAATCAGGAGGCTGTGAGTTCGATCCTAGGTCGAGGCAGATATTTCTCTCTCTGAGTACACTGGGAATATATCTGCTGAACAAAACTCCGCACCGGTGACAAGAAAGGCATCCGGCCATTAAAACACTCTGCTAGCTCCATTCAGTTGCCCAGACTCCATCTCCGCAAGGGATCATGGGGTTCGTTAAATGAAGTTGATGATGATGATGATGATGATGATGCCTAGGAGAACATTTGAAAACACTCATTTTTTGGGGGGTCATACATGGATGGAAGATCTTCCTACAAAAAGGCAATTCGCCGCTTATTCCCCGGTACAGAAAACTGTAGCCATCCATTGTACCAACCAACATGCAAACCTGGGTTTATTGGAAGGACTGCGCAGAACATCTTGTTCAGGGTCCAAGTGATAATTCCTGGCGTGAAATGGATTTGATGTGTCTTGAGGACGGAACCTGCCCTGCAGAAATTGTTTTCAAGTTTGATTTGTTTGAAAGAAAAATCATTTAATTCCCACCCCGGTTAATCGCTACTACCTAACCTCTTTGGGTAATGTTTAGACACCAGAGATGGAGAGAAATTATTTTTAAAAGACTTGTACTGTCATTTGAGGTTAAAAAAAAAAAATGGACTTTTGTTAGCTTAGGAATTAGAGTAGGTGCTTAGGTAAGGTTCAGTTCATATATATTTTGCCATATTAAGAAAAAAAAGATGGATGACTAATAATTTGTGAATGTTGGCCCATCCGAGAAAAGAATCTTCATTCTTGAAAAATTATGATGATTCACCGTGACTCCATTTTTTGTAGTGCTGTAAATAATAGTCTCTTTCCAATAGAAACTGATTGTTGATTGTTGTTATTTAGAAGTGTAATAAAACTACGGTTCTGACTTTATAATAATTCTGTAAGTAAAGGCATCCCTTAGCCCTGAAAGTTGCTATTTTTGTATCTCGATGATTATAATTAATAAAATATTTTATGAAAAAAAAATTGGATATATTCTTTATCTATATATATAAAAGCGAAATACCACTCACGCATCATCACGAAATCTCCAGAACCGTAAAGCCTACAAACTTGAAATTTGTCAACGTATGTTCCTCTTGCCTTCTAGGTGCTCACTAAGAAAGGATTTTTCGAAATGACCATCAGATCATTAATATTTCTTATATTATTAATATGTTCTGATACTAAAGAGTTAGACGATCTACTCCCTCTCCTCACCTGAAAAGAACTCTGTTCCAACTGCCACTTGGGCGTGGGTGTGGTCAACACATGACTCATCCAGCCTGCCGGCTAGGAGTTTAGACATTCTACTCCCCCTCCACACCTGAAAAACACTCTGAATCTAAGGAGTTAGACTGAGGGAGAGAAGGGGATAAGATAGGAGAGGCCTCTGTGGGGCAAGCCTGAGGGAAAGAAGGGGATAGAAGAGGATCGATGGGGCCAGCCTGAAGGGGAAGAGGAGAGGAGAGGCTTTTATGGGGTAAGCCTGAGAGAGAGAAGGGGAAAGGAGAGGCTGAGCATAACTACTCATTAATTTTCAAGCTGTAAGTGTCGATTTTTCAAGCCCAATCCTAATCCCAAGACTAGTTTCGTAGTGGAGCATGGGTATCCAGCTACTTTGTCACAAAAAGGCAGTGTGTTGAGAAAGAATTCAAGGCTGATCTTTCATTTAACTCCCAAGTTCTGCATGTCCTCCTACAATGTATGTACATATGGGTGATATTTATAGATCCATCTACAGAGTAAATATACAAATATATATAGTTCCCACAAATGTGAAGGGGAAAAAAAACCCATAAAAAGGAGTAGGAAGGGACGATAAAGCAGAATGTTAATCCCACGTTCATCCAAAACTTTTGGTGGCAACTGGAGTTTTTTTTTTTTTCTTCCTTGAAGACCTTTCGCTTCTCATCCAAGAAGCTTCTTCAGTTCTGACTGAATGGTGGAGGATGGGAGGATTTACGTTCCTTGTAGCCATCTGGTGTGGAGCCTTCTTGGAACTGCTGAAAGGACTGTGCTTGTAAACAGGAGATAGGGCGTGTCGTATCCTTCCCCCTCTGTTGAGAGAGGGCTGTTCAATATTAGTGTAGGTGGCCTCTTTGATCCCTCTTTCAATATATATATAATAATTTCCCTCTCCCTCTCTGTCCATCCATCATCTATCTATCTATCTATCTATCTATCTATCTATCTATCTATCTATCTATCTATCTATCTCCATCTCCATCTCATTCCATCTCTATCTATCTATCTATCTATCTATCTATCTATCTATCTATCTATCTATCTATCTATCTATCTATCTATCTATCTATCTATCTCCATCTCCATCTCATTCCATCTCTATCTATCTATCTATCTATCTATCTATCTATCTATCTATCTATCTATCTATCTATCTATCTATCATTCCTATCCTTATCCCTATACCTCCCTCCCTCCCTGTCTGTCTGTCTCTGTCTGTCTGTCTGTCTGTCTGTCTATCATCTATCCCTATCCCTATATCCCCCCTCTCTCTCCCTCTCTGTCTCTCTCTCTCTCTCTCTGTCTATCATCTATCCCTATCCTTATCCCTATACCTCCCTCCCTCTCTCTCTCCCCCTCTCTCCCTCTCTCCCTGTCTCCATCCATTATCTATCTATCTATCTATCTATCTATCTATCTATCTATCTATCCCTATATCCCCTCTCCCTCCCTCCCTCCGTCTCCCTGTCCGTCTCCCTGTCCATCTGTCTGTCTGTCTGCCTGCCTGCCTGCCTGCCTGCCTGCCTGCCTGCCTACCTACCTACCTACCTACCTACCTACCTACCTATCTATCTATCTATCTATCTATCTATCTATCTATCTATCTATCTACCTACTATTCCTATCCTTATCCCTATACCTCCCTCCCTCCCTCCCTCCCTGTCTCTCTCTCTCTCTCTCTCTCTGTCTATCATCTATCCCTATCCCTATACCCCCCTCTCTCCCTCCCTCCCTCCTTGTCTGTCTCTGTCTGTCTATCTGTCTGTCTGTCTGTCTCTCTTTCTCTGTCTATCATCTATCCCTATCCTTATCCCTATACCTCCCTCCCTCCCTCTCTCTCTCTCCCTCTCTCCCTCCCTCCCTGTCTCCATCCATCATCTATCTATCTATCTATCTATCTATCTATCTATCTATCTATCTATCATCTATCTGGCACCAATTTTTTTTTTTTTTACTGTTCAACCTAGAATATTTTTTATCAAGTATGAAGAGCCAGGCTGTTTAAATTGGACAGGTAAAAATATTACAAGAGAACGAGAAACGTGATGCTAGAAGGGGAACACGATAGCAAGTCATTTGGGAAAAAAACGTGGAACAATCCTTTCATGTCGCCGCGTGCTTTTACAGTGTGATAATCTCCCGCACAACAGAACCCTGTAACGTTGGGATTTTGAAAACCTGGCATTGAAGCACTTTTGATGCCTGCCTCCTGTTTTCTAAGGGCGTTACCCACCGATTCTCCCCGTAAAATTATTTTCTGCTTCACGCTGAATGTGTGTTTTTCACGCCGCTGGGGAAAAAGGCCAGCCGCTTAAGACTGCCCCACCACATCCTTCAATGGTCCTATGACGCAGAAGCAAATTGAACAAATTTATCCATCTCCAGTAAAACCATTTAAAAGCTGAAGTTCTTCTTCTTGTTCTTTTTTTTCCCCCCAGAGGGCTGCCCTGTTTTATATGGTGGAAACCTGTCTCGGGCTGGCACACCGCCTGGTTTCTCATGTTTATTCCATAAGCACTTATGGTAATGTGAGAGCCAGGTGGTAGATTTTATAAAATCCATGTGCAGCCTTTGACCAGAGCTTGTGCGTAGACTCTTTGAGGCTTCCACGATGGCCATTTGTTGTCGAGAGATTGCTTGCCAGCCAAGTTTCGTTGGCTACGTATCTCTCTCCTCTGCCAACGCTTGCCAATTCAACAGAGTTTGGCATCTCGCATGCTAGCTGTTTTGTCTCAATGCCTTGGTACCGGCCTGTTTTCCTTTTGTTTAAAGTTAAATCACCTCCTTTTTTTATTTTAAAGACGATTCAAAAGTCTGCCGTTTGCACCTCTACAACTGTCTGGTTTGGCACAGCAACTAAAGGAGACAGACACGGACTTCAACGGATAGTTTAGGACTGCAGGGGGAAAAAGAAAAAAACAATTGCAACCAGCCTTCCGTCCTGTATATTGCACGGGCCAGAAAGAGCGCTGTGAAAATATCTACAGAGTCCTCACCTCCTGGACATAAACTTTCTCAACTTCTTCCCTCAAGATGATGCTATAAGGCAGGGGTCACCAACCTTTCGGACCTCAGGGACCACTAAATTCATAATTTTAAATCCCGCGAACCACTAATATGATCTGCCTAATGACCAGCTGGGTGGGCGTGGCTAGGTGGTCATGTGACCGGGTGGCCATGGCTGTGGCCAACTCGATGTCAGTTGCATTGAGGGGCACCTCATCAGCTTCTACTCACCCCTCCCCTCCCCTCCCCATCTGGGCTCCTTAGGGCCCCAACAGGAAGCAGTTGTTGGAGCTAAGCAGCCACCAGGAGAAAGAGTTGGCAAAACAGCTCAGTTCAAATTGGATCTGACTGAGAAGGAGGCTCAGCAGAAGCAGCTCACTGAGGACTAGGACCATAAGCTTTCCAAGCAGAGGGAAGACCTGCAGGGGTGCAAGGCCAGGTACCAGCGCCGGGAGATTCTCCAAAGCCCCTGAGGGCAGGAAAAGAAGCAATGGGTGGAAACGAATCAAGGAGAGAAGCAACCTAGAACTAAGGAGAAATTTCTGTCGGTCAGAACAATTAATCAGTGGAACAACTTGCCTCCAGAAGTTGTGAATGCTCCAACACTGGAAGTTTTTAAGAAGATGTTGGATAACCATTTGTCTGAAGTGGTGTAGGGTTTCCTGCCTAGGCAAGGGGTTGGACTAGAAGACCTCCAAGGTCCCTTCCAACTCTGTTATTCTATTCTATTATAATCCTGGTGATTGTTTAATTTTATTGATTAAGGGTTAGGGTTTTTGGGTTACGATTCTTCCGGGTGGCTTAGAACAGCAAAAGCACAGAAAAATAAACTAGTTTTGAAATTCCATTCCATTTATTTTTTATTTTTTTATATAATGACCTACAACAATTAAAAAAAATAATAACATGCAAATCAAACTCTTGGAAAATCAAAGCGATGCTTACTCCAAAGTCAATCTGAGGATCTGAAAACCTTGCCCACGTGGGATTAGCTTCATTAAGTTTATTTTGACATATACAACATTAGCATGTTTTTTTCTTTCTTTCGCGCTAACTAGTTTAAATTGTGTCGGTCTGCACCTAACCCATAAATGGGGGGCCTAATAAGCCCTGATCTTTTTTTATCCACAATACTCCTTCGGGAGAAAGTAATTATGAGTGGGAAGATGAGAAAATCTCATTGTAGTATGCAATGTCCTAAATCCTTCTTGCAAATTACTTGGGATGATTAGAAGAGAGAAATAGTAGCTGGCAGTTCAGGCATCAGCCAGCTGTGCTGTTCTGTCCCCGTTCCACTCACGCACCCCCACAGACGGCCCGGAGTTAATAAGCCACACGACAAAATTCTTTGAAAATAAAGCTGGCAGCAACCCAGTGGCTAGCTGCCAATTCAGACTTTACTCACACAAAACAAAGATTAGACTGCCAGCATTCCGATAAAACAAGCAGAGTTTTCAACAATACAAGGATTAATCCAAATGCAGTCCGATAAAGCAGGCAAAGTCCAGTAACGCAGAAATCATGGATTAGTTCTAGTTTTTGCTCGTCACAAACTGAACCGGCCACCACACCCACATTTATACCCTGTGGGGTGTGGTCCAGTGACTCAGCTAATCTCTGACATGCCTTCCCCTCTGCTGTGCAGGCTTCTCCCTGCGCCTCTGTCGCGGATCCAGCCAGCACTTATCTTCTTCGTCGCTGTTCACCTGTGGCTGTGGGGACATGCTTGGCTCTGAGCCTATCTTTTGGCCTTCGGTGTCCTCCAGAGGCATTGCCAGACAGGAGGGTCCTGGAGAGGGAGGCCTTGCCAACTCCTCTTCCTCACTCTCAGAGTCTGCATCTGTCGATAGCCCAGGCTCAGGCAACGGAGCCACAACATGTGCTTCGGAGCCTCCTGTGATGTGGAAATTTCTGGTAGGAAAAGCCTGGTATAATACCGAACCCAAAAGTCAATGAAAGGAGAAGCAGAAACAATCCAGGTTTAAAATAAAGATGTAGGAGAAGATCAGGCTGAGGGAGGGGTCAAATGTTTCATCAGTTTTAAGTCTCTTCGCGCCCACAAGAGATCTAAGTCCTCCTTGAATTCCATTGATTTTTTTTTTTTGGAAAAAAGTTTTTTTATTTTTATTTTTCATCAACATATTTAAATGTACAGTCTTTCATCCATCATTAATCATTATTCATTCATCTTATTCTTTATCCATTTGCTAATTAGTTGTTCGGGTCTGCTCTTTTACCATTTCCTTCCTTTGTTTTAATACAACCTTCCCTTTTCTTCTTCCCTTCTCTCTCTTTCTACTTTCCTCCTTCCTCCTCTCCTTCCCTTTTCTACTTCCTCTCTTTCCCCTCTCCTCTCTTCTTCCTCCCTTTCTTACCCTCTCTCCTACTCTTCTTTCCCCATTCTTTCTTCCTCTCCTTTTCCCATTCTTCTTTTCTTTTTTTTTTCTTTTTTTTAATTTGATTTATATGCCACCCTTCTCCGGAGACTCAGGGCGGCTTATAATGCATTAAGCAATAGCCTTCATACTTTTGTATATTTTTACAAAGTCAGTTTATTGCCCCCACAAACTGGGTCCTCAATTTACCTACCTTAGAAAGGATGGAAGGCTGAGTCAACCTTGAGCCTGGCAAGATTCGAACTTACTAATTGCAGACAGCTGGAGTTAAATTACAATGCATTAGTCTGCTGAGCTATCCAGCTATCCAGCTATCCAGGCTCCTCTTCTCTTCTCTTCTCACCTCCCAACTCCCCTCCTTCCCCCTTAATTCCATTGATTTTTATTTGCTGCCAATTTGCTTTGACCGTTAGTAGCTCAGATTCTTGTAGAGAACACCAACATGTTTCCCCCAAAATAAGACCGGGTCTTATATTATTTTTTGCTCCAAAAGTTGCATTAGGGCTTATTTTCCAGTTGGGTCTTATTTGGGGGGAAATGCAGTATTAAATGCCTCCGTCTGCTGACAATCTTAACTGGGCCTTATTTTTTTGGGGGTAGGGCTTATATTATGAGCATCCTGAAAAATCATGCTAGGGCTTATTTTCTGATTGGGTCTTATTCACGGGGAAACAAGGTACAATGAACTGAAAGAAAGTGACTTGTGACCATTTTTCACACTTATGACCTTGATAGCATCTCCACGGTCATGCGATCAAAATTCAGATGCTTGGCAATGGGTTCTTACTTATGACCGTTGCTATGTCCCTGATCCCTCTTTTGCAATGTTTCTGACAAGCAAAGTCCATGGGGAAGTCAGATTCGCTTAACAACCGAGTTACTATCAACTGTAGTGATTCACTGAACAACGGTGGCAAGAAAGGTCACAAAATGAGGCAAAAATTTGCTTGGTCAAACCATCTCCTCCCCTTCCTCACCGTTCTGCAAAGCTGGAAACATTGGGAAACTCTGGTCTAGAAGACCTCCGAGGTCCCTTCCACTTCTATTCTGATTGATCAAGCTCCATAACTGCAATAGCACTTGGACTTATCTACTGCTTTACAGTTCTTTACAGCCATCTCTAAGTGGTTTACAAAGTCAGCATATGGCCCCCAACAACCCGGGTCCTCATTTTGAGTGGTGCAGTGGCCTGGAGATAGAGCTCTCGGTCACAATCAGGAGGCTGTGAATTCGATCCTAGCTAGAGCAGATATTTCTCTCTTTGGGCATGATGAGAATATATCTGCTGAACAAAACTCCGTACTGGCAACAGGAAGGGCATATGGCCAGTAAACACTCGGCTTCATTCAGGTGCCGAGACTCCACCCCGCGATTATGGCAGTGGTGGAATTCAATTTTTTTTTACTAACGGTTCTGTGGATGTGGCTTGGTGGGCATGGCTTGGTGGGCGTGGCAGGGGAAGGATACTGCAAAATCTCCATTCCCACCCCACTCCAGGGGAAGGATATTGCAAAATCTCCATTCCCACCCCACTCCAGGGGAAGGATACTGCAAAATCCCCATTCCCTCCCCACTCCTGGGGGGAAGGATATCGCAAAATCTCTGTTCCCACCTGCCAGAACCTGCTGAATAGCACCCCTGGATTATGGGATCATAAGAAGAGGATGATGATAATGAATCTGGGTCCCCATTTTACTGACCTCGGAAGGATGGAAGTCTGAGTCAACCTTGAGCCTGGTGAGATTCGAACTGGCAAATTGCATGCAGCCAGCAGTCAGCAGAAATAGTCTGCAGGACTGCCTTCTAACCACTGAGCCACTGGGGCTCTTAATCTTTTGAGAAAAAGTACGTTTTACCATGTTTCCCCGAAAATAAGACCCTGTCTTATATTTTTTTGAGCCCTGAAATAAGCGCTTGGCCTTATTGCCATGCGCTCAAAAGCCCGATTGGGCTTATTATCAGGGGATGTCTTATTTTGGGGGAAACAGGGTATCTGTCTATCTGTCTGTCTGTCTTTCCGTCTGTCTGTCTGTCTGTCTGTCTGTCTGTCTGTCTGTCTGTCTTTCTGTCTGTCTGTCTGTCTATCTATCTATCTATCTATCTATCTATCTATCTATCTATCTATCTATCTATCATCTATCTATCTACCTTAGTTTCCCCAAAAATAAGACCCTGTCTTATATTTTTTTTGAACCCTGAAATAAGTGCTTGGCCTTATTGCCATGCGTTCAAAAGCCCGATTGGGCTTATTATCAGGGGATGTCTTATTTTGGGGGAAACAGGGTAGAAAAATTAAGGAATCCACTAGACCGGTCCCTAGAAAATAACATGCACGACGTCTGTCTACATGGTCTCCTTTTTAATTTTTAATTTTTCGGTAAATCGTAGCTGGAGCGGTTTGTCGGCCTTCACACAAAGAAAGCAAACCTTCAGTGCGTATAATATACACCTCTCCGTGTGTGTGTGTGTGTTTGTGTGTCTGTGCTGCAGGGAGGTCATGTGTGATTACGGTAATGAGAATCCCAGGCTTAAAACTCATCATCCGAGTTCTGTTTCAGTTCAAAGACAGCTAGCACTCCAGTGTGTCTTTTATCAAACTGCTCTGAGGGTCTCGTGGCACTAATTCAGTTGTTAAACACAAGTTTCTGTAAGCTGGCTCGGGACAGTTTTGGAATAAATAGTGGTCTCCCTTCAAGGTTTTGCGATTAAAATATGCTCTGGAAAAGGATGATTGGCGACTAGGGAGGTAGCCTTCAAGAGCATGGCAAGGTTTTAGAGCCGATGGTAGGTAACGGCTTTAATCTATTTATTCGTGGTCAGTAACTGCCTGTACAGGTAGTCCTCGATTTACATTCATTTATTGGCCATTCAAAGTTACAACGAGACACTGAAGAAAGCGAGTTATGACTGTTTTTCACACTTACAACCGTTGCATCATTCCCCGTGATGAAGGTTTGCCTTCAGAGGCTGCGGGTGCTCCATCACTGGAAGAGATTGGACAACCATTTGTCTGAAACAGTAGAGGGTCTCTTGCCTGAGCAGGGGGTTGGACTAGAAGACCTCCAAGGTGTCCCTTCCAGTTCTTCTTCTTCTTCTTCTTCTTCTTCTTCTTCTTCTTCTTCTTCTTCTTCTTCTTCTTCTTCTTCTTCTTCTTCTTCTTCTTCTTCTTCTTCTTCTTCTTCTTCTTCTTCTCCTCCTCCTCCTCCTCCTCCTCCTCCTCCTCCTCCTCCTCCTCCTCTTCCTCCTCCTTCTCACTCTACTCTATTCTACTCTACTCTACTCTACTCTACTCTACTCTACTCTACTCTACTCTACTCTACTCTACTCTACTCTACTCTACTCTATTATCTTATTATATTATATTTGAGAAACTTCCTGACAATGAGGACAATTAACCAGTGGAACAGCTTGCCTCTGGAAGTTGTGGGTGCTCCAATACCAGAAAAATAGGGACCACCTTTGGTGGGAAGGTAACAGTGTTCCATGCACCTTTGGCATTTAGTCATGCCAGCCACATGACCACGGAGACATCTTCGGACAATGCTTTTAAGAAGAAACTGGACAGCTATTTGTCTCAAATGGTATAGGATCTCCCTCCCTCCTTCCTTCCTTCCTTCCTTCCTTCCTTCCTTCCTTCCTTCCTTCCTTCCTTCCTTCCTTCCTTCCAACATCCATCCATCCATCACTGGAGGTTTTAAGAAGCGATTGGACAGCCATTTGTCTGAAATGGGATAGGCTTTCCTGCCTGAGTGGGAGGTTGGACTAGAAGATCTCCAAGGTCCCTTCCAACTCTCTTATTCCATTATCAAAATTCAGACAAACTTGGCAACTGGTTCATAATTATGACAATCGCACTATTCTGGGGTTACTGACAAACACGGTCAATGGGGAAGCCAGATTCCCACAACAAGTGTATTCCTCGCTAAATGACTGCAGTGATTCATATAACCATTGTGGCGAGAAAGGTGGCAAAACTCACATGGGGCTCCCCTTGAAGAGCACCCGGAGGCTCCAGCTGGTCCAGAATGCAGCAGCGCGGGTAGTGATGGGAGCAACATGGCGCTCCCATGTAACACCGCTCCTGCGCGAGCTGCACTGGCTCCCGGTGGTCTTCCGGGTGCGCTTCAAGGTGTTGGTTACCACCTTTAAAGCGCTCCATGGCATAGGGCCTAGCTATCTCCGAGACCGCTTGCTGCTACCGACGACCTCCCATCGACCCGTGCGCTCCCACAGAGAGGGCCTCCTCGGGGTGCCATCAGCCAAACAATGTAGGCTGGTGGCCCCCAGGGGGAGGGCCTTCTCTGTGGGGGCTCCCACCCTCTGGAATCAGTTGCCCCCCGGAGATAAGAAGAATCCAGGACCTCAATGCCTTCCGTCGTTCCCTGAAAACCTATCTTTTTCAGCAAGCCGGGTTGGCTTAGAACAAATTTTTAAATTCTTTTAATTAGTTTGTGATTCTTAACTTCGGGCCAAAATTTATATATATTTTAAATGTTTTAATATTTGTATTCTATGTTTTTTATCTTGGCTGTACACCGCCCTGAGTCCTCAGGGAGAAGGGCGGTATATAAATTGGAAATTAATTTAATTTAATTTAATTTAACATCTCCCCCCGCTTAGCGACAGAAGTTTTAGGCACCCTTGTGGCCATAAATCAAGGGCTATCTGTATGCCTTCTTTTACTCTCTGTCTGATTTACCAAATCATGGATTAGTTAGAGTTATAGAATCAGATTAGAGTTAAGTACCATCTTGGCAATGGTAGGGATCACAGCTAAAATGAAGTAGGCGTCTGGCCAAACTGGATTAGACGATTTGCTCTCAATTTGAAAATAAAAACAAAAATGAGGTTCAATTGGAAAGGGCTCATAATCTGCCTTGTTTAGTTGTGGGACAGTTCCTTGTCTTGGGTGAATACAGAGATACATGCCTTACCCTCTAGAATTAAATTGGGACCTCTATTACATTGTGCCCGACTATAATCTGAGGGCATATACTGGTCCAGTATCTGATGTGTTTTTAAAAAAATATATAAATGATACTGTGCTTCAGTGGTTAGATGGTCTTCAAACTTGGCAGCTTTAAGATTTGTGGACTTCAACTCCACAAGTCTTAAAGAGCCTGTAGTACAGTGGACTAAAGCACTGTTATTAATATCTGCTGCTTGCAATTACTGCAAGTTCGAATCTCGCCAGGCTCAAGGTTGACTCAGCCTTCCATCCTTTCAAAGGTAGGTGAAATGAGGACCCAGATTGTGGGGGCAATAAGCTGACTTTGCATAAATATACAAAAGGATGAAGGCTATTGCTTAACGCATTGTAAGCCGCCCTGAGTCTCCGGAGAAGGGCGGCATATAAATTAAAGCAAAAAAAAAAAACAAAAAAAAACCCTCCCAAATTCTCCAACCAGCATAGCTGGCTGGAGAATTCTGGGAGTTGAAGTCCACAAGTCTTAAAGCTGCCAAGTTTGGGGACCCCTAGTCTAGACATTGGTATTTGAACATAAATCTTTTTAACGTTTATATTTTGTTATGGTTTCCTAATCTAGGTGAACTCTTAACAAGCATTACTATTCTGATATTTTTTTCTATTAAAGGTAAAGATTCCCCTCGCACATATGTGCTAGTCGTTCCCGACTCTAGGGGGCGGTGCTCATCTCCGTTTCAAAGCCGAAGAGCCAGCGCTGTCCAAAGACGTCTCTGTGGTCATGTGGCCGGCATGACTCAACGCCAAAGGCGCACGGAACGCTGTTCCCTTCCCACCAAAGGTGGTCCCTATTTTTCTACTTGCATTTTTATGTGCTTTCGAACTGCTAGGTTGGCAGAAGCTGGGACAAGGAACGGGAGCTCACTCCATTAGGTGGTGCTAGGGATTCGAACCACTGAACTGCCGACCTTTCGATCGACAAGCTCGGCATCTTAGCCACTGAGCCACTGCATCCCATTTTTTCTATTAATGACCCTTGCAGGGTGGAGTGTGGGCAACTGAATGGAGCTAGCAAATTTGCTTAATGGCCGAATGCCCTTCCTGTCGCCAATGCGGAGTTTTGTTCAGCAGATTTATTCTCATTGTGCTCAGAGAGAGAATATCTGCCTCTGCCTAGGATTGAACTCACAGCCTCCTGATTGTGAGGCGAAAGCTCCACCTCTAGGCCACCGCACCACTCTCATTGCTAGTCTGATATGCCATACACTAAATAAATAATACCTCTTCTTTTCATCAGCGGATTTTAAATAGCCATCTGATCCACTGTATGCTGCTAATCATTCTGTTAAGGCTGGCCACGCAAGCCTAATAAAAGCAAATTTTGTAAACATTTTTAAAAATGCTTTTGAAAGCATACCGTAAAATTCAGCTTTTTTATTACCTCAGGGGAGTTGTTTACTATTAGATGTAATCTTTCTCTACGAAGCAGGCAAACTGGCATCTAATCTAATCCAAACTTTCCTATTCTGAGCTCATCCTTCAGAGCAAATGGCCTTTGTTCTATTTGGTGAAAATTTCTCTTTTTCCTCCACTCTTCCCATGTCCGCACGAACAGTTAAAACCCCCAAAACAGCTGTTGGAGGATGGAAACCACAATGTAAGTTTGTTTAAGATGCTCCGTGGTGTCTGGAATATGATTTAACGAGGCCTAAGGCAGCTTTCAAAACCAGCTACGTTCCCTAAAAAAAAGAACAGATATGACATAAAAGCTGTCTGAGAATGTTTTTCACCGATTGTACATACATGTAAAAAAAAATCCTAGTTTATAGCTTTGGGTGCGCTCACAAATCCGCCATTGATTAAACCATCAACTCTATGAGGCTTATCGTTAAAAAAAAATCTAATGGCCCACCAGAAGCTCTGTTACTTCATTATTTTTTTTATTTTATTTTTTCAAAGTTTTTATTTATTTATTTATTTACAAACATGTCATTGTGTGAACAGTGTGATACCGGGGAGTCTTACATTTTACTACAAATAGAACAATATTTTTCATATTTAATACAGTTGACCATCTTAAAGAATTTCAGTAATATATGTTGTTAAATTATAATCTTTCATTCCTTGATTATTCACTATTTCAGTATGTTATTTTTTTATACCACTCTCCGTATTCTAGGTGTTACTCCTTTGGCTACAAATAAAATATTAATAATCATATTTATTATGTTTAACGAGCTTATGTAGGTCTAATAGCAGTACACAGATTTATATTAAATTATAATCTTCCCTTGTTTATCCCTTTTCTAATTATTAGTTACGTCACAGTTATATTTGAACAATAGCCTCTTTCTAATCACATTTTAATACAAATAAAATAATATTCATCATACTTACATTTGACAAGTTATATAATTCTAATAATAATGTTCCTTATTTATGATGGCAGGGATAACAGCTAAGTCCTGGTGGAACAATGTTATCTCTTTTTTTTTCCCCCTCTGTTCCTCTTGCCAACTCAAAATGAGATTATGAAGACATATTTTACGACTGGAAAAAAAGCTACGTTCATTAACTGCAAGGGGAAAGGGTACTGTTACAAACTTTTATTAGAATCAAAAGAGATGAAGCTATTTTTTTTCCCCCTGTCTAGCCTTCTAGGTTATTTTTTTCTTTATTATTATTCCAATGTTTCACTCTGGTTGTTTCCCACATCAGAATCTGGCTCACATCTCTAAGCAGGCACCCCGTAAATCCTTGCTAGGATCGGGGAGCGCTTTGGGACCCAACAACCAACGTTGATTCCTGAAGAAACTTCTCAAAACAGTTCCCAGCCACTGCAGTTATCAGCACAAACGGACTTCAGTCAAACAAATTTAAAAGTAAAGATATAAAATCAAGAAAAGCTAAAATCGATTGTGGTGGCTGGCAGCAGTGCACACTCTTGAATTCTTGTTGTTTGCTTGGAAATTGAAGAGCAGCTGCAGAAATTGCCCACAAAACCACATGTTTTAAATTGGTTTTGAGTGCCTTTTGTCGCTCTTGTTTCTTTTTGTTTAAAACATAATTTCCTTTGCCCTCCAGCTATTCCACCTGATTTAAGGAAGGAAAGGACCGCACTCAACTTTTGCGGTCTCATTCTAGAACATGGGTGTCAAACTCGCGTCGTCATGGTGGTGTTATGTGACGTACCGGGACTTTCCCCCCCTTCACTAAACCGGGCATGGGCGTGGCTAGTGTGTGAAACATCCGGCCTATGGGTCAGGAGTTTGACAGTCCCATTCTAGGACATTATCACTGCCCATCTCTTAGCTAGGTCTACAAATCTCGGCTGCAAAAACCTGAATGACCTATACTATTGGATGTTAGGATAGAGTGAGAGTTTCCTGTATGTCTTTGATGCCATCTTGTGGCCACCACTTGTATTACAACAGACCACATACACTAATTTTTAGGATCTGAGGGTGCTCTCTGACCTTGATTATTTTTCTGCAAATGTTTCATTACTCAACCAGGTAATATTATCAGTACTTCTTGGATGAGGTTTGCCTGGATGCAAATTTCTCACAAATTTCTGAAGCATTTGATGATCATGTCCTTACCATACTGGCAGAAGAGAATATTTGTAGCTCAGGGTTGAAGGACCTGAATTTTGATCATGTGACCATGGGATCGTAAACCACTTTTTTAAAGGGCCGTTGTAACTTCAAACATTTGCTAAATGAATGGACATCCATCAAGAACTACCTGTAGTATGAAATGAAAAAGATGTTTCCAAATAACTCTCCATTATGTTGGAAATGTAAACACCAAAAAGGAACATATTATCACATGTGGTGGTATTGCTATAAGGCAAAACAATTTTGGCAAATAATTAAAACACAAATAGAAGAAATTATAAATCAACAAATAGAAATGAGGCCAGAAACTTTCCTATTGGGAATAATTACTGGGTCATATGAAAAAGAAATAAGATACTTAATCATTCACATAATTACAGCAGCATAGTGTTTTGCCCAAAACTGGAAAAACAATGACATACCATCAGAAGACAATGTGATTAGAAAAATCATGGAGTGTGCAGAAATGGATAAGCTCACGAAGGAGATACAAGAAAAAGATGAAACAGAATATTACTTAGTCTGGGAGAAATGGTATAAATGGTTGGAGGAAAAGGAGAAAAAAAAGGGGGGGACAAAGGAAGACTAAATAATGGTTAAATTAGGTGGAGAAATATAGAAATAAATGGGAAGATATAAAAATTGTGGAAAGGAAATTAGGTACATGTTTATGTCAAATGTAAATAAAATAATTAGAACAATAGAACATATTATAATGGTATATATATGATATACTAGAAATATATGTGTAAAAGATATATCAAGATAAGAAAGAGAAAACGTATAAATATGGATTACAGATGCGAAGATGTTGAAAAGAAGAAGATGTAAATATCTGTTTTTGTTTGTTTTTTTAAAAAATTGTTGAATAAAAAAAAGAAGAAGATGGAAAACCAAAAAAAGAAAAGAAAAGAAAAGAAAAGAAAAATTTCAATGTTACATTTCTTAGTTCTTGTGTTTGTCACTTTTTTTAAGGAAAAAAAAGATCATTGATCACCCCATGCAGATGGCACCGACTGACCTAAATAATATAAATCGAATTTAATGTACAGCCTTAAAAAAGGAAATGACACGAGATGATATAACTGTATTAAGAAGAAACTTAATACTGTTTACAGATTCCTCAAGGGCTCCACGGTGGCAAATAGAAATGTAATTATTCAGCCGAGGGTTTTCAGCCCAAAAATGTTATGTTCAAATGACAGGGTTTTATCCACAGTTGTAAATTGGATCCAATCTGATGCAATTTGGGATGCAGCTTTAGCTTATTTTCACATAAAGGCAGCCAGATTTTTTTTCCCCTTGAAAGACAGCCCAAGAGAAAGAGAAAAGAAAAAGAAAAAGGGGAGTTTTTGAGTCAATCTGGTGCGATAATCGGTTTTTATATTGAAAGAATACATTTTTGGGCAAGCTTTCTAGATCACGGAGTTTACTTTGCTTTTTAAGACCACATGGGATGATCCAAAATTACCGTAATTTTCTGAGTATAAGACGTACTTTCCTCCCCCCTAAAAGAGGGTGAAAATTTGGGTGTGTCTTATATACTGAACGTAGCCCCACCCACCCGCCGGCTCCCACCCTTTGGCCTCTCCCTCCCAGCAATTTACCTCCTTGCAACAAGCAGCAAACAGCCTGTTTCAGCTTCAGCACAGCCTGATTAGCACAAGCAGCTGATTGTCGGTTGGATCGGCCTCCCGACTCTCAGCTGTTTCAGGCTGCAGGGATTCTCATTGCCTAATGTCGCGCGGGCCTCCGCTGTTTGCTGCAAGCAGGCAAATTTCTCGGAGGCAGATTTTTTTTTCTCGTGCTAATCAGACTGTGCTGAAAATGAAAATGAATGGCTGTTTGCTGCTTGCTGCAACGAGGTAAATTTCTGGAAGGCAGAGGCAGATATTTTTTTCTTGTTTTCCTCCCCCAAAAACGTAGGTGCATTTTATAGTCCGGAGCATTTTATACTCCAAAAAATACAGTATTGTCTGTGGTACAACCAATAAAAAAACAAGTAAATAAACAATGAGAAGGGAATTGAATTGTCGTGCCATTGTTCTCCAACACGTTAAGCTTCCAAAATTCCTTTTTTCATTTGAATTTTGTTCACCTTGGAGGATTTTCACTTGCTTAGCCTTATTTCATGTTGGCTGAATAACTATGCAGTGGAGGCAACATTCAAAAGACTTCAACTAATACGAGACCTTACACCATTTCTGACAGATGGCAGTCTGGTCTCTTCTTGAAAGCTTCCAGTGATGAAGCTCCCACAACTTCTGTTCTGTGAGTTGATTGTTCTCACTCTCAGAAAATTTCTCCATATTTCCAAGTTGAATCTCTCCTTGTTCAGTTTCCATCCATTATTCATTGACTGGCCTTCGGGTGCTTTGGAAAATAGCTTGACCCCTTTCTCCTCTCTGGGGCAGCCCCTCAAATATTGGAAGACTGCTATCATGTCTCCCCTAGTCCTTCTCTTCACTAGGCTAGACATGCCCAGTTCCTGCAACCGTTCTTCATATGTTTTAGCCTCCAGTCCTTTAATCATCTTGGTTGCTCTTCTCTGCACTCTTTCTAGAGTCTCAACATCTTTTATATAGCGTGGCGACCAAAACTGGATGCAGGATTCTAGGTGTGGCCTTACTAAGGCTTTATAGAGTGGTATTAGTACCTCACTTGATCTTGATTGTATCCCTCTATTAATGCAATTTAGGATTGCATTGGCTTTTTTGGCTGCCGCTGCACACGGCTGGCTCATATTTATTTGGTTGTCCACTAAGACTCCAAGATCTCTCTCACAGTTACTGCTATTAAGCTTGGTTACTCCCAATCTATATGTCTTTGTTTTTTCTTGCCCAAGTGTAAGACTTTACTTTTCTCTACACTGAATTTCATTTTGTTAGCTAGGGCCCAGTGTTCAAGTCTGTTAAGATCCAGCTGGCTATTCCTGCCAGCTTAGTATCATCTGCAAATTTGATAAGTTCCCCTTCTATTTCTTCACTTAAGACGCTTATGAAGATATTCATAAGCTGTTCTCCAATGAATTTGCACATGTGACATGGCCGAAGTAAATCAGACGTAGAAGCTCTACGTATACTTGGCAAAAACTTGATAGAAGTAAAACCGTGGCCAGATCTTTAGATCGTGCATGGTTTTGAATGAAGCATGTGGCACCGTTGTTTCCAAAGTTTATGAGATCTTACCCCTTCAAGAACATTAATGTTTTTGTAATTACATTGGAAGAACCTGATGTTTAATCACTTCCTCGAAAATTAGAAGAATGTCCTGGGATTTTACCAGAAACTTATAGTAAAGAGAATGTATTTGATTATCCATGTAATAACTGCAGCTAGGATTGCATTTGCACAAAAGTGGAAAAGTGAAGAGATTCCTACAGATGAGAATGTGATTAGGAAAATATTAGAATGTGCAGAAATGAATAGATTAACACTTGCAATTAAAGAGAAGGAACAAATTGAATATGATAATGCATGGGAATTATTTTACCGATGGCTAGAGAATAAATATGAAAGTTAGAAATAAAAGTAGATTAGTGAAATATAGAAATAAATTAAGAAGAGAATTGTTACAGTATTAGACATGCAATGTATATTAATATTAAGTTAAGAATAGATAAATTTTATTTATTTATTTATTTATTTATTTATTAAATTTTTATACCGCCCCCTCTCCCGAAGGACTCGGGGCGGTGAACAGCCAAAATTAAAAACACACAATACAAATATTAAAATACATTAAAACAGAATTAAATTATCTTAGGCTTCTCCAATTTAAAACCCCGTTACCCATAAAATTCACCAATTAAAAATTTTTAACCCAGCCCGGCTTGCTGAAATAAAAACGTCTTCAGGGCCCGGCGGAAGGTCCGGAGATCCGGGATTAGTCGTATCCCTGGGGGCAGCTCATTCCAGAGGGCGGGTGCCCCCACAGAGAAGGCTCTTCCCCGGGGGGTCGCCAGCCGACATTGCCTGACAGACGGCACCCTGAGGAGACCCTCTCTGTGGGAGCGTGTTGGCCGGTGGGAGGTTATCGGAGGCAGAAGGTGGTCTCGTAAATAACTGGATCCTAAACAATGAATATGGCTGTAAATTTTAATTGTTATTGCCCAAGACATTTGTATCCAGAGGACACATTGTTTAACGAAAGATGGATTGTTTGTATTAAAATAAAATAAAATAAAAATCTAAAATAAAGAAAATTAGAAAAACGTCTAAAAAATGCAGCTTTATCAAATGCAGTGTCTTCAGTGTCTTGTAAAAAAGCATCAGAAAAAGGAAAATTTATCTTGGTGAGTCATTTTAGATGTGTTTTCTCCCCTTTTTTATACACATTTTCTTTCGATCCATTTTGATGACTTATCAAAAAGTTATGGTAATCATTCACAGACCTAAATATACTTTCTTCAAAATTCATCCTTATAAATCTTTCTAGACTATATGGGAGGATTGTAATTAAACTGGCACATATTAATATCTCTGGGGCTGATATCCATCAAGTAACATAGCTTGGTTGATTTTTTTAAAAAAATGAAATTAGAAGACGATATTTATTTACCTTTAGTTAATAATTCTAGTGCAGATAATTATTTTCCTAAGCTGTGCAACATAAGAAATCGTTTCGCTATTAATGATTATCTGCCAGATTTGGTAAAACAATGGAAAACAAAAGTATATTTTTCTTTCCGTAAGTGGTATTTACAGTGAGGGAAATAGCACCGATGACAAATTTATACAATTGCGAAGAAACCTGAAATATCCTTTAGTTAATGATCATTTTATTCAAATTGCTTTTCCTCGATACTTTACCTATCAACGGAGTAATTCCAAATAAATGACCTCCATCTATATAAATACCTTGTTGGACGGAACTACTAAAAATTAATTTTAAAAAATTCTCTCTCTCTCTCTTGAAGATTACTGAAATATATTTAGATAAACTCCTTAAATGTTACTTTTGCAAGCATTTAAATCTTATTTTTTTTGGAGGGGGGGATATTCAGGATATTTTGTTTCCCTGCTTGCAGTATTTTGTTCCTATATTGTTCAAGCATGAAAAGAAACATTCAATCAATCAGAATAGAGCTGGAAGGAATCTTGGAGGTCTTCTCGTCCAACTCCTTACTCAAGCAGGAGACCATATACCATTCAAGACAAGTGGCTGTCCGGTCTCTTCTTAAAAACCTCCAGTGATGAAGCACCCATAACTTCTGGTGGCAAGCTGTTCCACGGGTTAATTGTCCTCACTGTTAGGAAGTTTCTCCTTAGTTCTAGGTTGCTTCTCTCCTTGAGTCGTTTCCATCCATTCTTTCTTGTCTCACCTTCTGGTGCTTTGGAAAATAAATTGTCTGTCAGGTTTCGATGTCATCTCAAATAAATTGCACTCCCAAACAATTAATCTTTGCTGAAATATTCCATTTATTGAGTACGACAGATCTGGCCCCGACTTCGTCGTAGCCGATACTAACCCTCTGACCCCCAAACCCTTCCCTTTCAGTTCCCCAATTCTCATCTTCTCATTGGCCATCTTCCACGTCAGTCTCCCCAGCTTCTGACCTCACCCCACAGGAATGTTCCCCCCTCCCGTCCCATCTCCTAGGGGATATTATCTACAGAGAAAATAAGTAGGTGAAAAGTCAAGCCTCGTCTTTTTATGGCAGCATCAGAATACTGACATTGACATTGATAATATGGTATTCCTGACTGTGAGTAAAAGTTCAAAATTCCACTTCAGGAAAGCTTAACTTTTAACTTTAGACTTCTCAAAACAGGAAGACCCGAACAGAATGAGCAGTAATGATCCCAGAACTGAAATTCTATTTTTAGGCATTAAATAGCCACCGAACAGGATGGGTGATTCAGGCACATACATAGTGATTCAAACGTACTGTATAGATAAGGGGGGGGCTTCAGATGCTTTAACTCTTTCCCATTCAAACAGGTTTTTAGGCAACGTCTTGGTGATTGAATGCCATAGTTGTTGTGAGGAGGGCGTGAGTCACAATGGATGGCATATTGCAAAATGGCTCAGGAACACTACCAAGAATGTGGAGGAGATTGGAATTTCATGCCTACTATTCTGCCCCAGCTATGGACCCCAAAGAACGCAGCACACACAAACTCTATACAAAGCTTATTTTACTCAAATAACTCAGTCTTTATCAACCAAAGGCTGTTAATAAACTTTCTTAACAGCCTACCAGAATTCTAAGATAAGGTAATCACAGTCTTACTAGAGTTGGCAGAAAGTCCAGAAACAATTGTGCAGAGAATCCACATGCGGAGGAGAGTGAACTAAAGTTGTTCCCTACAGTTTGCTGCAAGCGGCATTCCTCCTTAAATAGGCTAAGGGAGTGGCTAATTAGCCCTAAGCCTTATTCTCGAGGAGACCTCCTCCTGAGGAGCCACTCCTGTCTTTTGGCAGCTCTGCACGCCCGTGCATTGAGAAGAGGCTCCTCCTCTTCGTCCTCTTCACTCAAAGGAGCTTCTGGAGGTTCTGAAGGCCCTGGCTGAATCCCTGCCTCTGGCACCACATCTTCTCCAGCCTCCTCACTGTCCGACTCGAGTGCCAGCTGCACAGGCTGCTGGCGCAGCACCACACCAGCCTCCTCGCTGTCGGAATCAGCTACAATCTGCACAGGCTGCTGATGGGCCATAACACCTACTCTGCACTCCACAATTCATTCTACACGGGGCTGTCCTTGAAGGCCACCTGCAAGCCACAGCTGGTCAAGAATATATGGCTCACATACATTACTGTACTTTTCGCCCCCTAAAAGTGGGTGAAAATTGTGATGCGTCTTATACACTGAATGTTGCCAAAGCCCCGCCCACCCACTGGCTGCCACCCTTTGGCTGTTTCCGGCTTCCGCGTGTCACATTTCTGGCCACCATGTGTCACATTTTCAGCCGGTTCCAGGTGGCGGGGATCGGCTGCGGCAAACGGGCAGCGACAAAGGGCTCCGGAAGCGGCAAACAGGCAACAATGAATGGGCCACGGCAGTGGCAAACAGGCTGTGGCAAATGGGTGGTGGTGAATGGCCATGGCGAATGGGCTGTGCTGGCAGCGAATGGGCTGCGACGAATGGGCCATGGCGGTTAGGGTTCTCTTCTTGAAAATCTTCAGTGATGGAGCACCCAAAACTTCTTATTATTATTATTATTAAAAAAGTTTTTTTTATTAAATATACAGTTTAAAAACATTGAACATGGTACGACTTTTCTGGTTCCAACATTTCCATCAAAGTTTTCCTTATAACAACTACAATTCATATTTTATTTATTTATTTATTTATTTATTTATTTATTTATTTATTTATTTATTTATTTATTATATTTCTATACCGCCTTTCTCCCGTAGGACTCAAGGCGGTGTACAGTCAAGAAAAATATAGACACACAAACATTATAAAATTGCTAATTAAAATTATTACCTAGTTTGGTCAATTAAATAAAACCCAGAATTAGATCACATTTACAATCAGGAGATCCTTAATTAACACATGGCTACAAATTAAACAAAAACACTACATGAAAATTCCTGGCTGGCTATCGTCTATAGAAGCAATAACTCACCCCAACATATTATCAAAACAAAAGATTCTAAAATATAGGGAAATAGTAGATGTTCAGGGGAATTTGAAAACTAGGGAAGAGCTTAAAGAACAAGGAATGGAAATAGACTGGTGGCCCTACTCGCAAATAAAAGTAAGATACAGAAAAGACCAAGAGAAAGAAGGAATAGATTTAAAACAAAATCAATTAGACAAACTATTAGAATCAAAAGAAGGGAAGCTAATCTCAAAAATTTACAAATATTTACTCGAATTCGATCTGGCAGAAGAGTTGGTCAAAGGGCAGATGGTAGCCTGGGCGAGGAACATAGGGCATAATATACAATTAGAAGATTGGGAAAGAGCTTGGGAAGATAATTATAGAATGACAAAATCGGTACCATACAAAGAAAATCATTATAAAATGTGGTACCGATGGTATCTGCCACCCGCAAGGTTAGCAAAAATGTATCCAAATGTGAACCCGGTTTGCTGGAAATGTAAAAAAGCACAGGGAACTTTTTACCATGCTTGGTGGCTTTGCCCAAAAATCAAAAAATATTGGAACAAAATAAAAACATGGATAATAGAAATAACAAATCACGAAATTGAATTAACACCTGAAGTCTTTTTACTCGGCATGATCAATAAAAATATTAGGAAGGACATAAAATACCTAATACTCCATATTATAACAGCGGCAAGATTAGCATTGGCACAACTCTGGAAAATTGACCGTTTGCCAACTGATCAGGAAGTAATACAGAAAATCTATGTATGCGCAGAGATGGATAAATTAACCCTAAAATTACAGGATAAGGAAGATTCAAATTATTTTAAAATATGGAATAGCTGGTACCAGTGGATAAGTCAGAGAGAGGGAATGCTTAGAGATGAAAGTTAGGAGAAATCAATGTAAATAAACAACTGCACTGTCAGAGAGATATAGAAGGAAATATAGTCACTGTGTGTATATATATATATGTATATATAACATTAGAAAGTAGTTGATAGAGGAAATTGAGCACTATATATGTATAGTATATGTACTTGTAATTTGTGTGTTTGATTAAGAAAAACTTGTTCAGTTTTTCTTATAATTGTTTTAAATGTCTTTTTTTTAAATATGAATAAAGTTTGTTTAAAAAAAAAAAAAAAAAAATCATTCACATGTTCGTATGTTTAGCCCCGCCTGTTGGAACATCAGGGTCTTGAGGGCACGGCGGAAAGCACGGAGATCAGGGATATTCCGTATCTCCGGGGGCAGTTCATTCCAAAGGGTTGGAGCCCCCACAGAGAAGGCCCTCCCCCTGGGGGAGTCGCCAGTCGACATAATTTGACTGACGGTACCCTGAGTAGTCCCTCCCTGTGAGAACGAATTGGTCGGTGGGATTTTATATATAAGGTTGTACAAATTTGCTTCAATAAAGAGATGTATGTAGTTGAATATGGAGAGTGAGCAGGGGTAAAATCCAGCAGGTTCTGACAGGTTCTGGAGAACCCGTAGCGGAAATTTTGAGTAGTTCGGAGAACCGGCAAATGCCACCTCTGGCTGGCCCCAGAGTGGGGTGGGAAGGAGGTGGGACTGGAAGACCTCCAAGGTGCTTTCCAATTCTGTTATTCTCTTATTATTTTTATATTATTCGGAAGCCCTTGTGAGGGCTGAGCATCGTATACATTGCATTTTGCACTATTACTCATTTCCCATGGTTTCTGCCTCAAGGAGCCATGGATCGTCAGCCTTGTTGCTCATGGAGGCCTCTGGGAGATTCCAAAAGAAGAATCAGACACAACGGGTGACTCACCGTCACTGATCCCACCCATGTGCTGGACTGTGGCCATCTAAGGAGAGAGATGTCCCCTGATTGCAGTGAAGTGGGTTTAGGGTAGGAACCAAGTGCTGAATGTAATGAAGCAGATGGACACTGAATTATTCTAAAACAATTAACAGGATAATAGAGTTGGAAGGGACCTTGGAGGTCTTCTAGTCCAACCTCCTGCTTGGGCAGGAGACTCTATGCCATTTCAGACAAATGGTTCTCCAATCTCTTCTTGAAAACCTCCAGTGTTGGAGAAGGAAAGGAGGGAGGGAGGGAAGGAAGCAAGCAAGCAAGCTAGCTCCAGTGATGGAGAAGGAAGGAAGGAAGGAAGGAAGGAAGGAAGGAAGGAAGGAAGGAAGGAAGGAAGGAAGGAAGGATCAGTGATGGAGCACCCACAGCTTCTGAAGGCAAACCGTTCCACTGATTAATGTTTCTCAATTTCAGGAAAATTCTCCTTGGTTCCAGGTTGTTTTTTCTCTTTTGATTAGTTTCCACCGATTCTTTCTTGCCTTGCCTTCCATCATTTTGATATTGAAGAAATACCTGGGAGAAAAAAAATCCCAACAGGAACAAAAAAATAAATTCATGCTGAATTAAAGTAGCATAAATAAAGCACAGAGAGAGCTGGAGGAAGGAAAGGGAAACAGGGAATGACAAGGAACAAAAATGCCATGTTATTTTTCAGAAGTCTGGCAGTCTCGACATCTAACAGATTTATTTTAAAGTAAGCATTTGTGGGTTGCTGCTTGGTTCATCTACTATATCAAGCGTTACCCTTCAGCGGCACTGGAGATATGTACAAAAATTCAGGGTACAGATTCCAAACAGAACAGGTAAAATGCCTAAAAATGCTGCTAATTTTATCCTGACTGGTGAAAAGAAATAAAAATCAGAAATTCTTTCTTTCTTTCTTTCTTTCTTTCTTTCTTTCTTTCTTTTCTTTCTTTCTTTCTTTCTCACTCTTTCTCTTTCTTCCTTCCTTTCTCTCTTTCTCTCTCCCTTTCTTTCTCTCCCTCCCTCCCTCTCTCTCTCTTTCTTTCTTTCTTTCTTTCTCTTTCTCCCTTCCTTCCTTCCTTTCTCTCTCTTTCTTTCTCTCTCTTTCTCTCTTTCTTTCTTTCTCTCTCTCTTTCTTCCTTTCCTCCCTCTTTCCTTCCTTCCTTCCTTCCTTTCTCTCTCTCTCTCTCTCTCTTTCTCTCTTCCTTCCTTCTTCTGCTCTCTCTCTCTCTTTCTTTTTTTCTTTCTTATCATTCCTGCAAAGGATCTCTTACCCTTGGAGATGACTTCTTACCTAATTCTGCATCTCTTGCACTAATGCTTAGTTCAAAACGTAGAATTTGTTTAATATTCAGAATTTGCTTTCTTGAAATTTTGCAGTGCCTTAGCTCTGACATTTTAAAAAAAAAAACACATTGGGGGAAAGTTTGCAAAATCTTTTAAAGTCTATAAAAATGCATTCTGTCAGGGAAAGTAGTTACAAAACCTGTGTACCCAAAGCAAGCCAAAATAGATAAATGTGGAGTACCATGCTCTATTCTATACACATATGTTAACTTTTTTCTTTCAAAACAAAACAAAAAGAAAAAAGAAAAAAAATCAAGGCTGACAAACCAAATTACATATTTTTTAAAAATGTAATTTTTAATGCGAAAACAAAATTGAAAAAGATTTTTAATGTCATGATTCTATATATGCAGAGAAGTGGGTGAAGGTGTCAATGTTTTGGCTCATTTGTTGATTTCTCTCTGAATTTTTAAATTCATCCCAATCTGTTTCTCTACCTGTTAGTGAAGTTAAAAAAGAAAGCACAAAATGTATACAGATTGTCAGGTTCGTTGCTACGTTAAATTTTCAGAACTGAAGGAAATACTTTCCAACATGGAAATTGACCCGTTATATCCCTGAATTGTCTACGGAGATTCTCAGTCATCCAGGACATGGTTGTCCCAAAGGTCCTTTTTCAAAAAGCAACTGGACTTCCTTTGTTGTTCCTTGAAGACGTTTCACTTCTCATTCAAGAAGCTTCTTCAGTTCTGACTGAATGGCGGAGGATTGAAGGATTTCTGGATTTCTTTGCAGTCCTCTGGTTGTTAGTACTCTTTCTGAGAGTCATTGAGACTGCTTGGAGGTTTATCTGCGCCCTCCGAGTCACCTGAGTAGTGCAAATGGGTGTGGAAGCTTCCTGCAACTGCAGAAAGGATT
>NW_027256887.1:3193677-3243677 GCF_029215685.1 Pituophis catenifer annectens
CTTTGTCTGGTTGCTGGGTGGGCGTGGCCAGGAGGAGGAAAGGAAAGGAGGAAGGAAGACAGGAAGGAAGGAAGGAAAGAAGGAAGGAAGGAAGGAAGAGGGAGGGGGAGAGAAAAAAGAAGGAAGGAAGGGGAGGAGAGGGGGAAGAAAGAAAAGAAAGAAGAAAGAAAGAAAGAAAGAAAGAAAGGAAGGAAGGAAGGAAGGAAGGAAGGAAGGAAGGAAGGAAGGAAGGGGAAAAGAAGGAAGGAAGGAGGAGGGAGGGAGAATGGCTGGCTGCCTTTATACGAAGTCAATTTGTATAGCAAGAGAAGTATCCTTGACTCTGACTGGCAATAGCTGTCACATGGTTTTATTGTCCCTGATAGTGAAAATATTAATTGGACACAGCAGGAATTTGACTCTAAGATTGTTAGGCACGAAGGATCAGGACCGTACGTTAAGTTACAATTCAGAAAATTTATTGCTCAGATTTATGGCTCAAAAAACAAGAATCTAGCCAGCTAAAGTTCAGTACTAAATTGGTGCCAGATAAGAATCAATGCAATTCAAGGGCAGTTGGATTTAAATCATTTGTGGCCACGGAATGACTCTAAGCTGATGACCTGCTTAACTCCACCTCCCCATCTCTGCCTGCTCTTCTCCTACATCGACGACGTTTCTCAACGTTTAAGCTGTGTGGACTTCAACTCCCAGAATTCCCCAGCCAGCAAAGGGAATTCCCACCTCTCTCTGAAATGTTGCCATTTCTTTGAGGTGCATTTTTAATTTTTAAGGAGTCTGAAAGATGTTCTGTTTATTCATTTGTAACGATTGCTTTCAGCCGTGGAGGTAAGTGGTTTGCTTTTAAAACTGAGCTTCTTCTGCTGAGTAATCAAGAATTCAGTTTGCCTTTTCAGAACATGTGGCTAAGGATCGTGTTCATTTTCAATAGAACAAGCAAATTCTTCTATGTTTGCTTGACTTATTCCATCCTTGTGAAAAATCTTGCTTGGTCTCACTTGCCCTACAGACCTCAGCTGGGTTCCATCAACTGTTCTGGCCCGTGAAAACAAGAAGAATTTCTATTATCTCCAATTGTGACCATAATTAAAAAAATAACCAGAAGGGATTCACTGTCCCAGGTCATGTTTTGTTTTAATGATCAGATAATTAGATTGCTTTCTGAAAAAGCCCAGTTTTTCCTGATAAATCACATAATGGTTTGGTGTAACCCGCTTGCCAAAACAGCTATTAGGATGTTGGCTTCATCCCTGTTTAAGAAAGACTGGCCGACGATAAGTAAACTCTTCGTTTCTTTTCCAATGAATGAGACAATGCTTACAGCCTCATGAGTCACTCTAAAAATAATTCGGAGTAAAGAAAAAAAAATACAGCAAGACTTTCGGAAGTTGGAAATGAAATAATTTAGAATTATAGGTCTAAAACTGGAGACAGGTAAAGCTGATTACAGTTTTTTGGCTAGATACTTTCTTTCGTCAACTCAACTGATCCGTTTGGGGGTACACTGTTATAATTTTAAACTGTTTTTAATAGGGTTGCTGATTTTAATTTTATTTCATTGTGATTTGTATTGGAATTTGTCATTTTGTAAGCCGCCTTGAGTCCCCAGGGAGAAAGGCGGCATATAAATCGCAATAATAAATAAATAAATAAATAAATACGAAGATAGCAATAGCGCTTAAACTTATATACCGCTTTACAGTGCTTTTACAGCCCTCTCTAAGCGGTTTACAGAATCAGCCTATTGCACCCAACAATCTGGGTCCTCATTTTACCCACCTCGGAAGGACGGAAGGCTGAGTCAACTTTGAGCCTGGTGAGATTCGATCTGCCAAATTGCAGGTAGCCGGCAGTCAGCAGAAGTAGCCTGCAGCACTGCACTCTAACCACTGCGCCACTGAAGAGCTCAAAAGGTTGGGATGTAAGCCTCTCCAAAAGGTATACAGGAAGTCCTCGGCTTATGACCGGTTGCTTAGTGACCACTCGAAGTTGCAATGATCATCCCTGGGCATACCTGGTTTTGAAGTCCCAACAATAGTGCCTTCTCCCACTTGCTGGTTGTATTTTCAGCTGTTTGCAATGTCCCATGTGTCCATTGTGGTTTACAATGGACTTGCTGAAAGTTGGTGTTTACTTCTGTTTTTTAGAAAACCTGGCCCATTGGTTCACTTAATGTCTACCGCAAAAAAAAAAAAAAAAGGTCATAAAATCAAATTAACAGAATAACAGAGTTAATAACTATTAATAACAGACACCTGGGACAGTTAGGGCCCAACAAATCAGCTAGAGGGGAAAGGAAGGAGGTGTTGTGGCTCCATTGCCTGATCCTGGGCTATCGACAAATGCAGACTCTGAGAGTGAGGAAGAGGAGTTGGCAAGGCCTCCCTCTCCAGGACCCTCCTCTCTGGCAATGCCTCCGGAGGACACCGAAGGCCAAACGATAGGCTCAGAGCCAAGCACGTCCCCGTGGATAGCGACGAAGGAGATAAGTGCTGGCTGGACCCTCGGCAGAGACGCAGGGAGAAGCATGTGCAGCAGAGGGGAAGGCATGCCAGAGATTAGCTGAGTCACTGGACCACACCCCACAGGGTATAAATGTGTGTGTGGTGGCCGGTTCAGTTTGTGACGAGCAAAACTAGAAATAATCCATGATCTCTGCGTTACTGGACTTTGCCTGCTTTATCGGACTGCATTTGGATTAATCCTTGTATTGTTGAAAACTCTGCCTGATTTATCGGAATGCTGGCAGTCTAATCTTTGTTTTGTGTGAGTAAAGTCTGAATTGGCAGCTAGCCACTGGGTTGCTGGGAGATCAGAGGTGGGTTCTAAATTTTTTTTACTACCGGTTCTGTGGGTGTGGCTTATTTTGTGGGTGTGGCTTGGTGGGGGTAATGTGACTGGATGGGCGTGGCCAACTTTTTTTTTTTTTACTTTTAAAAGCATTTTTTTCTACAACCTTAAGAGCTTGCAGAAAAAAAATGCTTTTAGGAGCCTCTGACGATCAGGCAACTCAGCTGGGATCGCCAGAGGCTTTTAAAGGCATTTTGTTTTCCTACAACCACTTTGGCCGAAGAGGTTGCAGGAAAAAATGCTTTTAAAAGCCTCTGACGATCCCAGCTGAGCCGCGCGATCATCAGAGGCTTTTTTTTTTTTTTTACTTTTAAAAGCATTTTTTCGGCCGAAGAGGTAGTAGAAAAAATGCTTTTAAAAGCTTCTGACGATCCCAGCTGAGCCGTGCGATCATCAGAGGCTATTTTTTTTAAACTTTTAAAAGAATTTTTTCGGTCGAAGAGGTTGTAGAAAAAATGCTTTTAAAAGTAAAAAAAAAAAAAGCCTCTGATGAGGTGGGCAGGGTAAGCGAGGACCAGTTCGAGGGCGTGGGCAGCCAATGTTATTACCGGTTCTCGGAACTACTACAAATTTTTACTACCGGTTCTTGCGAACCGGGAGCAGCCCATCATTGGGGAAAATGTTGGCAAACATCCCATTCAAGATTTAGAAAGGAAGAAAAGGAAATTGTAAAAGCGCTCCGTTCTCCCCCCAGCCTGTTCCCCCAGTTCAAAAGAAGCACTCCTGGTTTTTATTTATTTTTTATTTTTGGCAAGGGGAAAAGTTAGTTGCAATTAATTTCTTAAGTGCCTGGGAGGGAGTGGCCATGGCTGTAGTGCCAGGGCGAAAGACTGGCGGAGAAAAGTTTGTGGCTAATAACCCAGAGGTGAAAACCTCAAGGCGAAACAGGCAAGGAGAAGGGTTCGAGCCAAAAAGTCCCATTCCGTGCTGAGATAGATAGGCTCACGTTCGAAATGAAAGGCAGAATTTTATGAGGTGTGGGATAAGTGGTATAACTGGTTAGAACAGAGAAACAAAAAGGTATAGGAATAAATGTAAATACGTGTAAGAGACACATGACACAGTACTGTTAAAAATGTTTATTGTTATGTAAATTGTTAAGGATATTGGTGTTGTGTTACCAACCAGCAGAGTAAATGCACAAGGAAACGTTGCTGAGAGCAATGAATAAGAGATATGCAAACTGGTTTATCAAAAGCTTACTTTATAGTAGAAAAACAATCTCATAGTCTTCAAACAAATTCTAAGTCTTTGCCAGTAAATCAGTCCAGTAATTACAGATATCTTCTTACCAAACAAACATTACTTGGTTAGAATAACAAACTCACTCTGGTTCACAAACCACGATGGTAGCAGATCCATCAAACGACGATTAGCAGATAGCAACTCCTCTCAATGGTAGCATATCATACTCTGGTAGCATATCATATCAGCTTCATCATCAAACTGAATACGTTTCAATACCTTGCTTAAATACTCTCACAACCAGTCATTACCTAATTACAGCATGACTCAGCAGGAAAACCTTTAAAGTCACATAATACATTTACAGATTAAAATTACAGTACTCTTATATTGCCTGGACTACTAGTTAGGCTCAAACCATATCCTAACATAAATTGAAAATAAAGTTTTTTAAAAAAGGTCATAAGTCCAAGACTACCTCTAACTATCCTGCAAGAACTTTCACAGTGATCCCAGATTTCAATAGGATCTACGGCAATGTCCCTGAACCGATTTCTCTGAAGTTCGGTTTGCTTGATGATTTCATAGAGGTCCAGCTTTCTGATAAATTGCATCCTATTCAGCTCCGTTATGTTCTTTATTTATGATTTTTCCCAAGTTAGATAATAGGAAGGCAATTCATTATTCATACACATTTATTAAGGCTGGACTGCTTCCTTAATATCTGATCTGGCCTTAAGGCAAGTTGGGAGGTATAGCAGTATTGTATCCGATCAGACAGTGGGATGACTTCCTAACAGAAGTGAACAATGGTATTTTCATTCTAGATTCTTCACTAAGACAATAACCATGTCTCCTCTTTTATTTATAGCCCAGGACTTAGAGACCTGACATTTTTCAGGCTGGACAACCTCACGGATTTCCTTCCCTCTCCCAAGACAGCATCTGAGTGTCTTCTTCCATAACCAAGAGCAGCGAGAAGATTTGCAGGAGAAAATTAGCATTTTTAAAGATTTGATTTTTGAGCTCTAATAAAAGGTAATGATTCCCCTCGCACATATGTGCTAGTTGTTCCTGACTCTAGAGGGCAGTGTTTATTTCCGTTTCAAAGCCAAAGAGCCAGCGCTGTCCAAAGATGTCTCCGTGGTCATGTGGCCGGCATGACTCAATGCCAAAGGCGCATGGAACGCTGTTATCTTCCCACCAAAGGTGGTCCCTATTTTTCTACTTGCATTTTTTTTATGTGCTTTCGAACTGCTAGGTTGGCAGAAGCTAGGACAAGTCACGGGAGCTCACCCCGTTACGCGGCACTAGGGATTCGAACCGCTGAACTGCCGACTTTTCGATCGACAAGCTCAGCGTCTAAGCCACTGAGCCACCATGTCCCTTTGAGCTCTAATAGTCACCCTAAAAATATCATTGATCTTAGAGGAATTAATTGCATACAATCAATTTCTGTTAGTTCGTGGTAAGGAGTCCAGAGGCGCACTATAAAATGCACCTCTGGTTTAGCCTCAGAAGGTAAATAGGATGTCACGAGGTGCAAAAAGAACCAAACAACTTAAGCAGCCTTTTAGTGCAAAACAATGTTTCCAGCACGTTTTATTTGTTGTTTTGTCTATTTTTTAAAAGATGGATGCTACATGACTACGTAAGAGGTAATATGATCTGGATTTTTCATGGAAGGGTTTGAGCTGCAAAACCTCAGAAGATCACTAGAGGGCAGCCAATGGCTTCCCTATTTCTTTGTCTCTCTGTGCTGCCATCTACTGACTTTCAAGATTTTTTCAGCACAGCTGTGGATAACCCTAGAGAAAATGATTGTACAATTTGAAGGGGAAGTGCTGGGGCTGTCATTGTAGGTGTGGAGAGAAGGAAGAGAAAGCGGGATTGTTGATAGAGAGGATAAAACCATGGAAGAAAGAAAAATGACTTTGAGTGTAGTGGAGGAGGAAGAGGGACAAGGAGAGAGAGGGAGGAAGGAAAGAAGGAAGGAAGGAAGGAAGGAGAAAGGAAGAGAGAGAAAAAGAGAGAAAGAAAAAGAAAAAAGAAAGAAAGAAAAAGAAAGAAAGAAAGAAAGAAAGAAAGAAAGAAAGAAAGAAAGAAAGAAAGAAAGAAAGAAAGGAGGAGGAGGAGGGAGGGAAGGAAGGAAGGAGAAAGGAAGAGAAAGAAAGAAAGAAAGAAAGAAAGGGAGGGAGGGAGGAGGAGGGAGGGAAAGAAGGAAGAAAGAAAGGAGAAAGGAAGAGAGAGAGAAAGATAAGAAAGAAAGAAAGAAAGAAAGAAAGAAAGAAAGAAAGAAAGAAAGAAAGAAAGAAAGAAAGAAAGAAAGAAAGTAAGTAAGTTTGATTTCTTCAAATTACAGATTCCAGGCAGGGTTCATGCATCTGTTTTGTGATTTTCCCTTTTTTCAATTTAAACAATCACAGGCAATCCTCAATTTACGACCACAAATTGGGATTATAAATGTTGTTGCTAAGCAGGCAGAGAGAGAGAGAAAGAAAGAAAGAAAGAAAGAGAGAGAGAGAGAGAGAGAGAGAGGAGAGGGAGAGAGAGGGAGAAAGAAAGAGAGAGAGTCAGAGAAAGAGAGAGAAAGAAAGAAAGAAAGAAAGAAAGAAAGAAAGTGAAAGAAAGAAAGAAAAAGAGAAAGAAAGAAAGAAAGAAAGAAAGAAAGAAAGAAAGAAAGAAAGAAAGAAAGAAAGAAAGAAATGCTCCAAGGCCCAATTCAGGCCATCTGGCTAGGCATGTTCCAACTCTACTGGGCAACTCTACTGGGAAAATTCAGCAACATTTTGAGGTCCCAGGCCTGGCACCCCTAGAACCAGACAGAGCCCCCTTCATGAGATCTGCTTAGCATTAGGATGTAGTATTCTCCAAAGGACGGTCAGATAATTCTCGCCGACGTTTGAGATGTCAGCCTCAATTACATCGCCTGGATGCCACGTTGTGCGTTATTTCCCCACACACCACCAGAGGAGACGTCCCCCCCAGATCCATCCCCCCCCACTGAAGGAGAAAGGCTCGCCCGAAGTCTTTTACGGGTTACTCACAAAGTCCTGCTTATTGTCTGGTGCGTACCTTAGCAAGACTGTCAGTCTGACTCACCGTCGCTCCTTAGACTGAGTCAGACTCTCGGTAGAGTTGATATTCTTAGCGCTTTCAGCACATTTGTACGGGGGTGTGTGCTTGTGTCAGGGAAAACAGTGCGTAGGGGGAATCTCAGCCAAGGAAGATTAGCTATTAAACACAAAAGACACACACACACACACACACACACACACACACACACACACACACACACACCATCAATGAGAGTCTTAATGGAATGGATAATGTTCCTTCTTCTAATAAGGTTTCCATTTTGGCTTAACGTCATGTGGTAATTGGAAATTATGTCCCACTGTTGTCAGTTCCTCAAACATTGCTTTTTTTCAAAAAAACAACAATTAACACTAAAACACAAGTACATCTAAGGGGGGGTTATGTCACTTGGGGGAAGAATGGGACTTATTACATGTTGCAAAGGTGCTTTTATAAAAGGCAACTGGACTTTTTGTTTTTTTCTTTTCTTTTGAAGACATTTCGCTTCTCATCCAAGAAGCTTCTTCAGTTCTGACTGGATGGTGGGGAAATGGAAGGATTGATATTCCTTGCAGACAGCTGGTCGTTTGCATCATTTTAGAGGGTCGTTGAAGCACTTGGAGGTAAACAAGGACCCTCTAAAAGGATGCAAATGACCAGCTGTTTGCAACGAATATAAATCCTTCCATTCCCCACTATTAAGTCAGAGCTGAAGAAGCTTCTTCGATGAGAAGGGAAATGTCTTCAGAGAAAAACCCAGAAAGTCCAGTTGCCTCCTGAAAAAAAGCACCTTTGGGACAACCATGACTTGGATGACGGAGAATCTCTACAGACTTATACTTATTACATGATTTTGTCCTGAATAAACTCAATTTAGGCATAATTATTTTTTTTCCTAATTTTGTAGAAATAACCCACCATCTATAGTTTTATGGCGTAGAAGATCTGTGCAAAACTACCACAGATTATTACTGTAGAACAGTTGGCATTGGAAGGCAAAATTGCGCCTGATAAACAACAAATAAAGTTGTATTCATTCTAACAGTGTCAGAATGAATAAATTGTGCTTTTGACACTTGGCATTATAACGCTATCATATTTATGTTGTTTTCTCCTGATCTGGACTTCGATGGCGTTTTGTTTATGGTAGATTTATGGGCTGTCTTATTTTGCTTTTAATTAATTTATTGCATATCACCTAGAGTTGCCTTGGCAATTGAGGTACCCTTTAAATCAGTTAAATTCCTAGCTTCATGAATACATGAGTTGAACCTTCATTTATCATGTATTTTTTTTCCCCAGAACGTTCCCGATTTTACTTCTCCCTTTTCAGTCATTCTCTCAAATAGAAAATTTTGTTCCACCCTGTGGCTCTTCAAGCAAGACATGTTCTGGGTTTGAAAATCTTCTCCTTGTTTAATTTGTCTTCAAAATGTGTTCCAAATTATATCCTATAAATACAGACTGACACAAGTTGTGTCAGGGTTACAAGTAACACTCCCAATGAAAGAAGACTCTGAGGCTAGAAGTTCCTCAAAGTTCCATTTTATTAGATATATCATATTGGCACCTCTGGGAAAACCCAATTCTGAAATCCAGGTTTTCTCCACCCACCTGTCCATCACATGGTCCAATAAATGCACTGTCCCAACTGGAGATGCCTCCCAATCACACCACTCCAGGTGCAGGGCAAGATGTCCTTGACTTTCAAAGAAAAGAATGTTATTATGGCTAGATATCTCACCAACTCCCTACAATCCCCCGTCCCAGTTTCCCACAACACTAAATGTGGCAGCCCAGAAGATCCAAAGTAAAAGATGGCTTCCAGGACTCACAGTTGTCTAATTTCTAGAGTAAACTTATAAAGTAAACAAGCTTTCTAAGTATCACTGGTTATTTTGGAGGTCTAGACGTGGTGGCTCAGTGGCTAAGATGCTGAGCTGGTCGATCGAAAGGTTGGCAGTTCAGCGGTTCGAATCCCTAGTGCCGTATGACAAAGTGAGCTCCCGTGACTTGTCCCAGCTTCTGCCAACCTAGCAGTTAGAAAGCACGTAAAAAATGCAAGGAGAAAAACAGGGACCACCTTTGATGGGAAGGGAACAGCGTTCCGTGCACCTTTGGCATTGAGTCATGCCGGCCACATGACCACGGAGACGTCTCCGGACAGCGCTGGCTCTTCGGCTTTGAAACAGAAATGAGCACCACCTCCTAGAGTCAGGAACAATTAGCACATACCGTGTTTCTCCAAAAATAAGACATCCCCTGATAATAAGCCCAATCAGGCTTTTAAACCCATGTACTAAACTAAGCCCTCCCCAAAAATAAGCCCTTCCTGAAAATATTTAAATTCATGTGCATCAAGTCCCTGCCATTGTTGTGGCTCCGTTACCTGAGCCTGTGTCATCGGCAGGAGAAGACTCCGAGAGTGAAGGAGAGGAGTTGGCAAGGCCTCCCTCTCCAGGACCCTCCTCTCTGGCAATGCCTTCGGTGTCTGCCGAAGGGCAAGAGATAGGGCCGGGGCCAAGCACGTCCACGCAGCCACAGGTGGACAGTGATGAGGGTAATGAGTCTTGGCTGGATCCATGCCAGCGTCGCAGAGATAAGCGCATGCAACAGAAGAAAGGGCATGCCCGAGATTAGGCTGAGTCACTGGACCACACCCCACAGGGTATAAAAGGGAGTGTGGTGGCCAGTCAAACCTTGTGATGAACAAAGCTGAAAGCTTCCACGCCATTCTGCATTGCCGGACTTTTGCTATAGGCTTTGCTGGATTATATTTGGACTTAATTTACTCTGTAATTATTGAACATTTTACTTTGATGTACCAGAAGCGGAGAGAAGTTATCTCTTCCCTTCGTGAGTAACAAACTCTTGGCAGGCAGCCACTAGGTTGTTGCCAAGTTCCGTTATCTTAAGGAAAAGGATTTTGCCAGCTGGTTTGGTCTTTAACTCTTGAACATCTGTTGGTGTGTGTGCGTGTGGTTGGGGACAGAACAGCCATTTTCTCTGGTTAGGGTTATGGAGACAGAGCTGGAAGTCAGGTATGACGGCAAGAGAAGCCCCGTCTTTCTCCATGCACTCCAAAATAATAAGACCTCCCTAAAAATAAGGCCAAGTGCTTATTTCAGAGTTCAAAAAAAATAAAAGTCAGTGTCTTATTTTTGGGAAAACACGGTATGTGCGAGGGGAACCTTTACCTTTTCGATTTTCTAAAGTGTGGGGGATGATGGGAAAACAGCAGAGCTGCTTCGGCTACTGGGCACAATACCCCTAAATAATTCATTAATGGAAATCTTTTTGTTTTTCAAGGATGCCAAAATACAGGGCAGAAAAATTCCTTTCTTCTTCGCAAATGGCCACAGAAGTCTCTGTAGTCCCTTCCCTGGGACCCGCCTTCAGCAAAACATTACATTTCGTTAATAACCGTGACTCACTCCTACATCGGGGATCGGTCTGCTTCGAAGCTAAAAACAATAATTTGGATCAGCCGCAACTTGTAGACCGGCGGTGTCCCGTTTCTATTGTTTTATGCTCCATGTAAAAAAATAAAAAAATGACCTCCCAGATCCAGGAGCTTATTCTGAGGAACTGAATAATACCGATTGGACATCGTTCATGGTTTTGGACAGCAGAGTGATAATGATTTCCTTAAACTCGTGGGCCACCATGTGGAATCCAGAAGTCTCAAATTGACTCCATATGTACCTACTGTGCTTCTTGCTGCTTTGCGACAGCTCTTAACCGCCGAAAATTATTTCCCAGCCTAGCAGAAAACAGAGTTATGAATACCTGGAGGACAGTGGGTTCCACGGTGTGGTAGGTCTCACATACCACGGCTCATTTTCTGTCTCCCACCCTCCATTCAGCTCACTAGAACTTTTTGCCAATTTTCCACTTGATGAACCTTTCCATCTTATGCATGAACCCTGCCTGGAATCTATAATTTGAAGCAATCTTTCTTCTTTCTTTCTTTCTTTCTTTCTTTCTTTCTTTCTTTCTTTCTTTCTTTCTTTCTTTCTTTCTTTCTTTCTTTCATCTTTCTCTCTCTCTCTTCCTTTCTCCTTTCTTTCTTTCTTCCTTCCCTCCCTCCTCCTCCTCATTTTCTTTCTTTCTCTCTCTCTCTCTCTCTCTCTCTCTCTCTCTCTCTCTCTCTCTCTCTCTCTCTCTCTCTTCCCCAAAGAAAGTATTTTCACAGTCTTTCGCTATTTATATTTTTATCCTACTTATTTCTTTCTCTCGAAGGTGCATAAACAGGCTGGTCAAAAGATATGAATAGCAGTCTTCCGATATTTGAGAGGCTGCCACAAAGAACGGAGGGGAGGTTCAACCTATTCTCCAAAGCACCTGAAGGCAGGACAAGAAGCAATGGATGAAAATTTATCAAGGAAAGAATCAGCCTAGAATGAAGGAGAAATTGAGGGGTCCTTGGTGCTTTCTGAGCTTGCTGGTTTCCTTAGAAATGTTTCCTTATCCAAACTACCATATTTTTCAGAGTATAAGATGCTCCGGACTATAAGGTGCACCTACCTTTTTTTGGTGAGGAAAAGAAGAAAAAGAAATCTCACTCTGCCTCCCAGCAATTTTGCCTCTTTGCAGCAAACAGCAAACAGCCTGCTTTACTTTCATTTTCGTTTTCAGCATAGCTTGATTAGCACAAGAAAAAAAAAATCTGCTCCCAGCAATTTACCTCCTTGCAGCAAGCAGCAGAGGCCCACGCAGCAATAGGCCATGGCAATCCCTGCAGCCTGAAACAGCTGAGAGTAGGGAGGCCGATCCAACCGACAATCAACTTGTGCTAATTAGGCTGTGCTGAAGCTGAAATGGGCTGTTTCTTCTTGCTGCTTGCTGCAAAGAGGTAAATTGCTGGGAGGCAGAGGCCAAAGAGTGGGTGGGGCTAGTGGATGGGCAGGGCTATATTCGGTGTATAAGATGCACCCACTCAGCTTGGATCGTCAGAGGCATTTAAAAAAAAAAAAAGCCTCTCCCAATCAGGCAACTCAGCTTGGATCGTCAGAGGCATTTAAAAGAATAAAAGCCTCTGCCGATCAGGCAACTCAGCTGGGATCGTCAGAGGCTTTTAAAAGAAAAAAAAGCTTCTGCCGATCAGGCAACTCAGCTGGGATCGTCAGAGGCATTTAAAAAAAAAAAAGCCTCTCCAATCAGGCAACTCAGCTTGGATCGTCAGAGGCATTTAAAAGAATAAAAGCCTCTGCCGATCAGGCAACTCAGCTGGGATCGTCAGAGGCTTTTAAAAGAAAAAAGCCTCTAACAATCAGGCAACTCAGCTGGGATCGTCAGAGGCTTTTAAAAGAAAAAAAGCTTCTGCCGATCAGGCAACTCAGCTGGGGTCGTCAGAGCCTTTTGAAAGCATTTTTTACAACCTCTTCACCGAAGAGATTGTAGAAAAAATGGTTTTAAAAGTAAAAAAAAAAAATTGGCCATGCCCACACAATCACATTACCCCCCCACCAAGCCACGCCCACAGAACCGGTAGT
Organism: Pituophis catenifer annectens; assembly: GCF_029215685.1. Taxonomy (NCBI): domain Eukaryota; kingdom Metazoa; phylum Chordata; class Lepidosauria; order Squamata; family Colubridae; genus Pituophis; species Pituophis catenifer. Next base: position 3,206,286 of record NW_027256887.1, read on the forward strand.
AACAAATTTTAGATTTCACCACTGGAGGACATGTAGCATGGCCGTATATCTCTCATTATAGAGAATAGAGATCTGTGGACATTCTGAGCTTCAAAGAATAATGGAACATTATTCCAATGTTCTGGAATAAGAGCATTGGAAAGAATAATTGTCTTTCCAATATGCCTCCTGATGCTTCGTGCATCCTTATTATGATATGGATGAATCATCCGTATTCCGTCCTTATTTTAACTTTGGGGGGAAAAAAAAAAACATTGCAAATGACTTTTGAAAATGTTCTTAGTGTGACTTGTAGGCGTTGGAACATTTAGCCTCTGGGATTTAAAAGCCAAAAATTTAGGAGAAAAAGATGAACAGTTGCATTTTGACACTGAAACTTACAAATTCGAAGGAGGATCATTGACATCAAAGATGAGTATATCAGTGGTGGGTTTCAAAATTTTTTTACAACCGGTTCTGTGGTCATGGCTTGGTGGGTGTGGCAGGGGAAGGATACTGTAAAATCTCCATTCCCACCCCACTCCTGGGGAAAGTTACTGCAAAATCCCCATTTCCTCCCGATCAGCTGGGACTCGGGAGGCAAAGAATAGATGGGGGGGCAGGGCCAGTCAGAATTTTTATTACCGGTTCTTCGAACTATTCAAAATTTCCGCTACCAGTTCTCCAGAATTGGTCAGAACCTGCTGAAACCCACCTCTGGAATATATGCTTCATTGCCATCAGAAGTGGTACTCAGCGGTTTGGACGGGTTCGCCCGAACTGGTAGCGGAAATTGTGGGTGGGCCCAATACCCCCCCCCAGCTCTATGCCATCCTATTTAAGCACATTTTTGAGGCCAGGCACATGTGCGAAAGGCAGGTGTGCACTCGAACCGGGCCCATGCACATATGAAGAGAGCGTGCGCGTGGGGGGCAAACTGGTAGTAACATAATGTGAAACCCACCGCTGTTTGCTATGTATTGTTTAAAGGTAAAAGTTCCCCTCGCACATGTGTGCTAGTTGGTCCTGACTCTAGGGGGCGGTGCTCATCTCCGTTTCATAGCCGAAGAGCCAGCGCTGTCCGAAGACGTCTCCGTGGTCATGTGGACGGCATGACTCAATGCCAAAGGTGCATGGAACACTGTTCTCTTCCCACCAAAGGGGGTCCGTATTATTCAGTTCTCACAATATAAGGTATCACTTTTCCTCCCCCAAACATGGATCTCTATACTATAACTATTATAAAATGAGCCATACCGTATTCTGTATTTGGATCTGAAAAATTAGATTTCACATTGAATTGTTTCTGGTAGTTTGGCAAACAAAGCACAGAATGATCTGAAGAACTGATAAATTAAAACCCTGCTCCCTTCTATTAGACACCGATGATGTTATCCAATTGGGTAATAGAACGTCTGCAAGAAAATAACCAAGGTTAGAGAGCATCAAGGACCCCACCCCAGAAAGGACCCCTCCTCCTCCTCCTCCTCCTCCTCCTCCTCCTCCTCCTCCTCCTCCTCCTCCTCCTCCTCCTCCTCCTCCTCCTCCTCCTCCTCCTCCTCCTCCTCCTCCTCCTCTCCATAAACCCCATTCACTTCTAGTTGGGTCATGAAACATCTGAAAGAAAACATCCAAGCTCAGAGAGGACTAAGGAACTCACAATCCTCTCCTCCTCCTCCTCCTCCTCCTCCTCCTCCTCCTCCTCCTCCTCCTCCTCCTCCTCCTCCTCCTCCTCCTCCTCCTCCTCTCTGCAAACCGTACTCCCTTCTAGCACTGATGATTGTTGGATGCTTATCCTACGGTTGGGTAGATAATATATAGACAACTATGTTCTGTAACTTTAACTGCTACAAAGATGACTAATTGGCTGTGCTAAGCAGACATATAAAGGAAGGCAGGAACTTCGTTCACTTCTGCTCTCACTTCTACTCTTGCTCCTGCTCCTGATATAGAAGGTTGAACTGCTTGAAGGAACTGTGTCTGTATTACTGAAGAGAACTGGAATTGTAAGCAAACTATGTTTGTGTTAAACTGTGATTGTTTGAAGAAGTTGTTTTGAGAAGCCAAGTTTGTTTTTACTACAAGTTTATTTTTCTTTAAACGTCCAGAGTCTGTGACTATCTGTGTGTTTTGCATAGCAACGTATCTATTCGCTATCTGGTCCATTGCACTACTTTGCAGAGGGCAGTTTTACCCTCAACAATGATGTTCCCTAGTTGGGTCGTGGAATGCCTGCAAGAAAACCACTGAGCTCAGAGAGCACCAAGGACCCCACAGTTCAATCCTGAGCTAGAAATATTTTTTTTCCATCGGTATATAATGTATACCTGTGTTTTCACACCATCGGTAATGCGACCTTTGTGGCTTTGATTTAAATAAAAAAGGCAGTGGGCACCACCCTTATTTCCCTGATCTTCTCTCCATCAAGCCCAGTGCCATCAGCTCAGCAATGAGGTCAGTTGTGATATGTATTTTCCAAAAAAGCAAAAACGTGTCCCAGCTGCTAGCCTGCTCTGCTGTTGCCAAGACCCCTCATTGTGGAAACGAGGGAAAGGAGTAATCACAGTCCCAACGGTGAATGAAATCAACTCCAAAGTTTCCGTTCAAATGACTTACATCTACAGATGTGTTTCTCCCGCAACCTGATTTATTTTCGGGAAGAAGCCCAAGTACATTTGGTGATGGAATTGTGTACTCTCTGAGAATCATAAGAAGTGTGGTGAACTTGCTGGAGAATCAAGATCACATGAAGCGTTAATACCACTTTATAAGGCCTCAGTAAGGCCACCCTTGGAATATTGCATTCAGTTTTGGTCTCCATGATGTAAAAAAGATGTGGAAACTTTAGAAAGAGTGCAGAGAAGAGCAACAAAGAGGATTAGGGGATGATTGGAGGCTAAAACATATGAAGAACGGTTGCTGGAATTGAGTATGTCTAGTTTGATGAAAAGAAGGACTAGGGGAGACATGATAGCAGTGTCCCAATATCTCAGGGGCTGCCACAAAAAAGAGGGAGTCAAGCTATTCTCCAAAGCACCTGAAGGCAGGACAAGAAGCCATGGATAGAATTAATCAAGGAGAGAAGCAACCTAGAACTAAGGAGAAATTTCCTGACAGTGAGAACAATTAATCAGTGGAACAACTTGCCTCCAGAAGTTGCGAATGCTCCAACACTGGAAGTTTTTAAGAAGATGTTGAATAACCATTTGTCTGAAGTGGTGTAGGGTTTCCTGCCTAAGCAGGGGGTTGGACTAGAAGATCTCCAAGGTCCCTTCCAACTCGGTTATTCTATTCTATAATTCTTTGCTTCAATTGAAGACTCAGCAAGATGTGCCCCAAAGGTGCTTCATCAAAAGACAACTGGGTTTTGTTTCTCCTTGAAGACATTTCGCTCCTCATCCAAGAAGCTTCTTCAGTTCTGACTTGAATGGGAAAGGGTGGGAGGATTTATATTCCTTGCAGTGTTCTGCAAGAAGGGATACGACACTGCCGATCTCCTGTTTACAACAGCCCTTCCTGCAGTTCCAAGAAGGCTCCACTTTCACAATTGGGAAAAGCTTTGTAGTTATATGCACATTCTACATCTCCTTTATTCACCCAAGATTTTAAAAAAAACCAAGCAGGAATGAGCTCTGAACCTTTATCCTGTAACACAGTCCTTTCAGCAGTTCCAAGAAGGTTTCCACACCCATTTGCACTATTCAAGATACAGATAAACCTCCAACCTCCAAGTGGCCTCAAACAACTCTCAGAGAGAGCAATAATGACCAGATGACTTCAAGGAATATAAATCCTTCCATTCTCCACCCTTCAGTCAGAACTGAAGAAGTTTCTTAGATGAGAAGCAAAACACCTTCAAGGAAAAATGATGTCCAGTTGCTTCTTAAAAAGCACCTTTGGGACAACCATGACCTGGATGACTGAGAATCTCCATAGATGACCTCCTCCTCCTCCTCCTCTTCCTCTTCCTCCTCCTCCTCCCTTCTAGTACTGTGATCTCAGTTGGAAAGCCCAATATATCTATGGAGATTCTCAGTCATCCAGGTTATGGTTGACCCAAAGGTGCTTTTTTCCCAAGAGGCAACTGGACTTTCTGATTTTTCTTTGAAGAAGTTGTGCTTCTCATCCAAGAAGTTTCTTCAGCTCTGACTGGATGGTGGGGAAGGGAAGGATTGATACCCCTTCAAAGAAAAAAAAAAACCAGAAAGTCCAGTTGCCTCTTGAAAAAGCACATTTGGGAAAGCCCGATGGGTTTTAAAGCTTTAGTATCATTTGCCGAAGCACAGGGAGATGCCCTCAAAACAACTCTCCCTTGAAGTTAATGGTTCTCCTTGTCAGGATTCCAAGTAACACCCCCAATGAAAGAAGACTCCGAGGCTTGAAGTTCCTCAAAGTTCCATTTTATTAGAGATATCATATTGATACATCTGGGAAAACCTGAATCTGAAAGCTTCCAGGTTTTCCCCACCCAAAAGAAAGTCCAAGTCCTTCCCCATGCACCCACATGTCCATCATGTGGTCCAATCAATCAAAGCACCATCCCAACTGGAGATGCCTCCCAGTTCCAGCCTTCCAGCTGCAGGGCAAGATGACCTTGACTTTCTGAGAAAGGAATGTTATTATGACTATATGTCACCTTGGCTCCATACAATCCCCATACAGACTTCCAGGCCTGAAAGTCCTCGTTGAAGGACACTTTTTCCTTCTCCCAAACTATTTTTGTTTTGTCATTATCCAGATAGTTCTGCATCCTGGATTTTTTTGGTATCAGCAGGTATTTGGCACTTGACTGTGTCAGATTATTCATGAACTGGCAGAGTCATGGTAACAAGGTCAGCCAATGAATAGGCATAGCAACTAAGTCAGCCAATTGGGAGCTGAGGCAGACTGGAGTCAGGGCATGTCTTAGTCTGCAGCTTCTGAGTCTGTGCAGAGAATTGAAACTGGAACTAAGCAGTCTGTGCATGCTTGTCTGCTCTGCTGAAATGAAACTAACTGTTCTCTCCTAACTTGTGCTGTAACTTCTACCACGTTGGAGGAATCAACTATTGGTATTGTAAATACTTCATCTGTTATTATGAATATAAAGAAGTTAATGAATCCAACTGAATCAGTTATCTGTGTGTGCTTCTGGATTTGATTTTTGCAAGAAACTCTGATAGACTGGTTGAAGTGTGGCCTTCGAATCCTAAAATGAAATCCCCCCTAGATTTGAGCTCATCTTCAGGTGACCACAAAGACCCACCCATGTTGTTGGTTTCTGGCAGAAATAAAAGAATAGTTTTCCACTGGCTTCGTCCAATAATTTCCCCCCCCTCTTTCTCTTCCACTCTGAATGCTTCATACCAAGAACCCTCAACTCCCCAGACACAGGACCGTTTGATTCAGGAATAAGGTCGTTTGGCTGGAGGCTCTTAGATACATCCCTCAGACAAGCATTATGCCATAAACACTCAGACGATTTGCCATTCGTTGTGAGAAGAAGTTCAGCATCTGTGCTGGAGAAGTTTCAAATCTGGGCCTTCCTCCTGCTATCTTTATTCATCTATAAACCTGGCAATCTGTATGACGGATTAGCTAAACATATTTAGCTAATGTTTCTTTCTGCCTGGGATCTCCTGGTTTGTTGCCTTGCCAAATTCATCCCTCGGATAGTAGCCCAGCTTACAAGTCCTTGGGATTTCTGGAAGTCTCCATCCGAGTCCAAACAGATAAAAACCGACCCATAAAAATCCTTTTGGAAAGACGATTAAGAACTCAGTGTTTTCAAATCCGTGTTGCTAAGGCAACCTTTGTGGAACATATTTTTTTTTCCCCCACCGTTGTCAATGAAAAATTTTCTTTCATGCGTTATCCCAAAGTTGCACAAGGATGAACTCCATTCATCTACTAACATCCACAGGATCTGGAAAAGATCAGGCCAGCAGCAAATTGTCTACTGATTGATTGATTGATTGATTGATTGATTGATTGATTGATTGGATTTGTATGCTGCCCTTCTCCTGAAGGACTCAGGGCGGCTCACAACAATAACTTTTACTGATAACTTTCCAACCACCTAATTGAATCAAAACAAAACAAAATCCTTCTCTAATTTAGCACCTTTTTTTTCCATTTTTCTATTTGAGACAAGGCAAATGTTTAGAATTTGGAATAACAGAGTTGGAAGGGACCTTGGAGGTCTTCTAGTCCAACCCCCTGCTCAGGCAGGAAACCCCAAACTATTTCATACAAATGGTTGTCCAATCTCTTCTTAAAAACTTCCAGTGTCATAGCATTCACAACTTCTGGAGGCAAGTTGTTCTACTGGTTAATTGTTCTCACTGTCAGAAAATTTCTCCTTAGTTCTAGGTTGCTTCTCTCCTTGGTTAGTTTCCACCCATTGCTTCTTCTCCTGCCTTCAGGTACTTTGGAGAATAGCTTGACTCCCTCTTCTTTGGGGCAGCCCCTGAGATATTGGAACTCTGTTATCATGTCTCCCCTAGTCCTTCTTTTCATCAAACTAGACATACCCAGTTCCTGCAACTGTTCTTCATTTGTTTTAGCCTCCAATCATCCCCTAATCCTCTTAGTTGCTCTTCTCTGCACTCTTTCTAGAGTCTCCACATCTTTTTTCCATCGTGGCGACCAAAACTGGATCCATTATTCCAAGTGTGGCCTTACCAAGGCATTATAAAGTGGTATTAACACTTTACGTGATCTTGATTCTATCCCTCTGTTAATTTCCCTTTCTGGATCAATACTACCTTCTCTATGGTGCCATTCAAAGAAAAACATGCATTTACCTTGATAGTGAAAAGTATCCACTGTAATCCCTTTCAAACAAATTGCTTAATGAGCAGTGTGGTGGCCCAGTGCTGAAAACACTCATCTCCCACTCGGAAGGTTGAGAGTTCAATCCTAGGTAGCGGCAGATATTTCTGTCCTAAGGCACAAAGAGAAAATATCTGCTGCGAACTCAGCAGAGGTGTGAGGTGGGTTGGGCTGAGAGAGGATGATTGGCCTAAAATCACCCAGTCAGATTTCATGTCTAAGGTGGGACTAGAACTCACCATCTCCTGGTGACTGGCTCAAAGGCACCCAGTTGGCTTTCATGCCTAAGGCAGGATTAGAACTCACCATCTCCTGGTGATTGGCCCAAAGTCACTCTGTCAGCTTTCATGCCTAAGGCGGGACTAGAATTCCCCATCTCCTGGTGATTGGCCCAAAGTCACTCTAGCCAGCTTTCATGCCTAAAGCGGGATTAGAACTCACGGCCTCCTGCTTTCTAATCTGGTGCCTTAATCACTAGACCAAGTGATTTGCATATTCATTTTGATACCAATTACGCAAATAGCTTGGCAAAAAAAAAAAAAAAAGCAGAGTTGATTCCTAATTTGGGGAAACAGGGTAGCGATTCGTTCCTCCTCTAACACAGCTTTCCGGCTGATGTTTTTCAGAATGGATATAATTACGGTGTAGATTTTTTTCCCCTCTCCTCCCTTACTGTTGTTGTAGACAGGAGTTGTGTAGTTTCTGGCAGAAGATGGAATCCAGCGTGCGAACAGATGCGGGCCTGCATTGTGGCTGCTGTCTGGGAGCGATGTAGAAATCGTGTTTCGTATTAATTTAGCAGATGTTTGGTGTTTTTTCGAATTAAAGGTAAAGGTTCCCCTCGCACATATGTGCTAGTCGTTCCTGACTCTAGGGGGCGGTGCTCATCTCCGTTTCAAAACCGAAGAGCCAGCGCTGTCCGATGACGTCTCCGTGGTCATGTGGCCGGCATGACTCAATGCCAAAGGCGCACGGAACGCTGTTACCTTCCCACCAAAGGTGGTCCCTATTTTTCTACTTGCATTTTTTACCTGCTTTCGAACTGCTAGGTTGGCAGAAGCTGGGACAAGTCACGGGAGCTCACCCCGTTCCGCGGCACTCGGGATTCGAACCGCTGAACTGCCGACCTTTCGATTGTCAAGCTCAGCGTCTTAACCATTGAGCCACTGTGTTCGAATTAGGTGGTTTCAAATAAGAGATGCCAGACAGAGACCGCAGGTGAAGGAATAAAATATTAAGCCTGTAAAATGAGTGTTTTACAACATTCGGTCATGTGAATGAAGCATCCTGCTTCGAAGCATGAAAATAACCACATCCTCCGATGCATTGAAGGCTTTTCCCCCATTCGGTGTGCTGTGTGCGCGCGGATAACGCTTTTCCCAGGATGATCGCTGAAGATGCACAGAAAAAACACACCCGTGTAGCCATAGATGTCTTTAGTGTGGCATTGAAGCAGCCGTGTCAAAGGTTTTTAGAGGACGCGGGTGCTTTCACGCTTCGAAATGGTGCACCTCGGTCGTTGCTAATACGTTTTGCAAAGTACCCCTTTCTCAGCTTTGCACAGACATAAATTAATAGAAAAGAGGAAAAAAAGGATAATTTTTACTGGCAGATTAGGTAAACTGGAACCCCTCCAGGTAGCATATATGTAGCTCTCGCTACCCTGAATTCTACATCTTTAAGAGGAGGGTGAAATTATCTTAAAAATGGAAATAAAACATTGGAGCAGTACTTTTTCCTTCCTTCCTTCCTTCCTTCCTTCCTTCCTTCCTTCCTTCCTTCCTTCCTTCCTTCCTTCCTTCCTTCCACTGTCCCTCCCTCCCTTCCTTCCCCTTCCCCTTTCCCCTTCCCCTCCTTTCCTTGCTTCCTCCCCCTTCCTTTCCAGATGACTTCCCTTCCCTTTCCCTTTCCCTTTCCCCTTCCCCTTCCCCTTCCCCTCCCCCTCCCCCTCCCCCTCCCCCTCCCTCCCTCTCTCCCTCCCCTCCCTCCCCCTTCTCCTTGTCTTCCTTTCTTCCTTCCCTCCCTTCCTTGCTTCCTCCCTCCCTTCCTTTCCAGATGACTTCCCTCCCTTCCCTCCCCCTTCTCCTTCCCTCCCTTCCTTCCCTCTTTTCTTCCTTCCTTCCTTCCTCCCTCCCTTCCCTCCCACCCTCCCTTCCTTTCCATATGACTTCCCTTCCCTTTCCCCTTCCCCTCCCTCCCTCCCTTCCCTCCACCTTCTCCTTGTCTTCCTTCCTTCCCTCTTTCCTTCCTTCTTTCCTCCCTCCCTTCCCTCCCTTCCTTTCCAGATGACTTCCCTTTCCCCTTCTCCTTCCCCTCCCTTCCTCCCTTTCTTCCTCCCTTCCTTCCTTTCCAGATTATATCGTCTGTGGTATAAGTTTGCCACCTTTAAGCTGTCCAAATTCTATGCTTCTAGCACACTGGCAAATCTAGCCTAATCCATGTATCAATCTACGTAGCACTTTAAGAATTCCAAGTTCGTTTACCATCCTTCGGTAGCCATCCTGTTGTTGTCCAACTTCCCTCCTACAGGTTAGACTTTCATTTCTGTAATCCCTGGAGAAGAAAGTCGATGAAATCTAACACTTCTGAGGGACACCAAATTAGAAAAGATTCTGTAGAACATCTCCAGAAGTTTGGCTTTTGTTTTTGGTAGCCTAAGCATTTAGTCCCTCAACTCCTTGGTTGCACGTTACTCTTCCTTAAAATCTTTTATTTCAAGGGTTTCCCTGGGACAAATTTATAGCTTCTCATATCCTGGATTTATGTATACAAATTATATAAACCTAAAACGAGATAGCCAGCTGAATCATTAAGACACTAAGCCAGGAAATCAAATTAACCAGCCACGTTCATAGGGAACTCTGCATCCTCGTCCACTAATAAAACAGACCCAACAGATGTTAGCTGCTTAAATGCTTTAGCTTCATCATCTGGTGACATAATGTGGAGATAAGAATCAGGCACACAATAATGTATGCTCAGGTCCTGGGTGAATAGAGCAGTCAGTCCTCCAGACCAGAAGTCTCGGCTGATGTTTGTTTATTTAGATTTTAGTGGGACATATAGAAAATTATTCAAGAGAGTAAGTTGTCTAATTTAGGGAAGGAGAAAGTCTGGGAAGGGAAGGGTAGTGAAGGGAAGGGAAGGAAGAAGGGAAGGGAAGGAAGAAGTGTTACAAGGAATGGTGGATCAGGCCCAATAAAGAGACTTGAGTCATCTGGTAAAATATATCTCTTTTATTTGCAGGTTCATCACATCATCACTTGAATGCATCAGGAACTGGGGCGAGGAGGAGTGTGCCCACCTTTTATACCTGTGGGCGGGGATTCAGGTAAGGAGGAGTCTATGGGAGGAGCTGACCAGGTGGGAGTCTGGGTTAACCCCTGCACTGCTGCGCTATAGCTGATCCCTGGCATGGGCAGAGCATTTATACCTGACAAATCCCCCTCTAAATGCCTGACCCGTGTTTGTAGGCCTGACTGACTAGTTGGTACTCTGGGGTGAATGTTGAGCTTGGAAACTAAGTGTGAGTGTTGCTTGCCCTGTAAGGGTTTCGTGAGTATGTCTGCGGTCTGTTCTTCTGTATCGCAGTGTATGGCCTTTATGAAACCAATTCTGGAGAGCTGTCTAACGTGCTTATACTTTATGTCTATGTGCCTTGACCTTTGCCCTACAGCGTCGGACATAGATATCTCTATGGCGGCTTTGTTGTCTTCGTAGATATTTATTGGGTAAGCTGGCTCTCTCCACACGCTGGCAAGTAGGTCGTCGAACCAGATGAGGTTGTTGGCGGCTTTGGAGAGGCATATGTATTCAGCTTCAGTAGTTGAGGTTGCCACCAGGATTTGTTTGCCTGAGTACCAATGCACCGGGCAGTTATTTAGGTAGAATATGTACCCAGATGTGCTTTTGCGCCCCTTGGCGTCTCCGGCCCAGTCAGCATCAGCGTAGCATGAGAGGATGGGTTCTTCGGATTTTTCAGGCTCTAGGGTTAAGCATGCATTGACACTCTGTTTCAGGTATCTTAGCACCCTTTTCACTGCGTCCCAGTGGTATGTGGTGGGTTTGCTCACGTGCCTGGATAGTAAATTAACGGATAGAGCGATGTCCGGTCTGGTCCAGTTAGCGATATACAGGAGGGAGCCTATGATTGACCTGTACAGCGTGTTGTCTCCAAATTCGGGTGATTCATCATGCATGTTTTTTAGGAAGTCTGCCTGCATGGGTGAATCACATCCCTTGGCGTCTGCCATGTTGCATTTATGGAGCAACTCTTCTATCTTCTCTTTCTGCGACAGTTGGAAACCCTTTGGCGTCTGGTTGACTTGTACTCCCAGGTATCGGTTAATCCTCCCAAGGTACTTTAGGGTGAAATGCTCGCTCAGCCTGCTGGCGAAGGTGTTGCGGTTGGCTTCGTGTTTGCTGATGTACAGAATGTCATCCACGTAAACTAGGATGTATTCTGGCGAGTCCCCCTCTTTCCTGGTGAAGAAACAGTTGTCAGCTATGGTCGCCGTGAATCCCATAGACTTCAGGGCCTCTACCAGGCATTCGTACCATCGTTTGCCTGATTGTTTTAGTCCATACAGGCTCTTATGAAGTAACCAGGTGTCCCCTCTGTTGGTTTCTTTGCTGTGGGGGGCTCTGATGTATATCTCTTTGTCTAGGTTGGCGTGCAGGTAAGCGGTCTGCACATCGAACTGGTGTACTTCCAGCCCTAGCAAGGATGCGATGACCAGGGCGCTTTTGACGCTCTCTGTTCTTACGGTGGGCGAATAGGTGTCTGTGTAGTCCTCCGGAAACCTTTGAGCAAACCCCTGGGCAACTAATCTTGCCTTGTATAGGCTTTGGCCCCCCTCTAAGTTCTTGACTTTGAATATCCATCGGGTGCCTATTGTGTTCTTGCCCTCTGGGACTTTGGTGGGGGTGTATACTTCCAGCTTCCTCAGGCTGTCCAGTTCCTTGGCCATGGCTAGCTCCCACTTTGCCCTCTCCCCCTGGGGTAGTCTTAGCACCTCTTCGTATGAGTTTGGCGTAACGTGGTTTGCGTGCACGTGCATCACGTAATCATTTAACCTTTTTGGCAGCTGGTTTCTGGTCGATCTGACCGGCCTGGTTGCTGCCTGCTCGGTGTCATGCAGATATCTGGCTTCTCTTTGTGTCAGTGATTCGACACTTATCTTGGGATGATTCTCTTTCCATCCCTCTACCTTGATGCCTTGGAGGTCGGGCTTGGGCCTGCTCCCTTCCTGTCTACTCACTGTCTCGTTTTTGTTTTGGGTTTGTTCGGTTGGACTATCCTCTCGTTCGGTGGGTACCTCATTTAGGTGTAATCTGGACCAGTTGGCTTGCTCATGGAATGCCGCTGTTCTAGAGATCACAAACCTATTATTATTGTCCACAAACCTGAAGCCCTTGGTCCCTGGCTCGTATCCCATAAACCTGAGCCTTCTGGATACCTTATCCCCTTTCTTGCGCAACTGCTTGGGTATGTGTACATCAGCCGTTACACCGAACACATGTAGGTGTGCTATCTGTGGCTTCTTGTTATACATGACCTCGTAGGGCGTTTTGTCTATCACACTGGACCATGTTCTATTTAATGTATAGTTGGAGTAGACCAGGGCCTCAGACCAGAAGTGCTGGCCAATGCCCGCGTCCTCTAGGGCGCACCTGACCATCGTTTGCAGCGTGGAGTTCCGTCGTTCTGCGACCCCCGTTTTGAAAGGCGGAAAACGGGGACGACGTAAAGTGAATCACGCCTTTGGACCTGAGCCAATGTGAGAAGTCCTTAGATAGAAACTCAGACCCTCTGTCGGTCATGATCTGTTTGATCTGTTTGTTGTTTTGGGTTTCTACTCTTTTATAAAACTCCTTGAATTTTTGGAAGGCCTCATCCTTTTTTCTTAAGGTGTAGACGAAGCCATATCGACTATGGTCATCCACTATGGTGAGGAAGTATCTTTTTTTATAGTTTATGGATGGCCTTAGGGGTCCTACCAGGTCCATGTGTACTAAATCAAATATTTGGTTGGCGGCGCGTAACGACTTCTTGGGTCTGGGTTTTACTTTCAGTTTTGAACATTTGCACACCGAGCACTCGAGGTAGTTTTCACAGTTTTTTATTATGGCACCCTCGGTACAATTGGCCATTTTCTGTATCACGGGAAAACTGGCGTGTCCAAGCTTGCGATGCAAAAGGTGGGCACAGTTGTCATGCATTGGTTTGCCTATTGAGGGTCTTCTTTGGGTGTGTTTGTTGTGTTGTGTTTCTGGTGTCATGTTACCATCTTTATCTACCTCTCTCCCGTTTACCTGTTCACCCTCAGTCCTGCCTTGGTCAGTGTCTTCTGCGTTCTCTGAACTGGTGTTTATGCTGTGGGCGTGATTCTCATAGAAAGCTATGTAGGGCAATCCTTGGTTAATGGTTACTCTCCCTATATCTTTCCCTTCCTTGCTAACCTTCACGTTGCCTTTTGTGAATATCATCTCAACCCCTGACTCTCTGCTAAGCTTTACTGCGGCCAGGATGTTGTGGGGTATTTCCGGGACTAGTAGTACCCCCTCTATTTTCCCTACGCCTGGTAATGTAATTGTCCCTTTGCCTGTTACTCTAACCTGGTTCTGGTCTGCAACTTTGATGGAAAAATCCTCTCTCTTGAATGATGAGAGTAGTTTCTGATTGTATGTGGTGTGGTTGGAGGCTCCCGAGTCCAGGAGCCAAGAGCTGGTGTCTTTGTCTTGGTGTGTGGTGTGTGTGTGCTCCCCTATTCCATATAGGGACCCTGTCCTGCTGTCGCGTGAACTGTCCCTGTTTCCCTTCCTATCCCTGGGGATGGGTGAGTCTCTACGCCTATACCTTTCTCCGGATGTGTGCCTTTCTGTTTGTCTGTGTCCATGCTCTGGCCTGCCTCTCTCCCTATAGTTCTTGGGGCAGTCCCTTTTGATGTGTCCCCTCGACCCGCAGATGTAGCACTCGGGGGTGTTGTGTTGTTTCTCTTGGAAAACTACTCTCCTCTCACTCTTGTGTTCTCTGGGAGGGCCGGGGCGGCTCCTCCTCAAATTATCTTCTGCGATGAGCCTGTTGGATAGCCTCTCCACAGACAGCATCCCTAGGCTAACGGTGTCTAGGTGAGTCAGGAAGTTATTCCATGAGTGATCTAAAGAGTTGATTATCACACTCTTCATGATTTGGTCGGAAATAACTTCTCCCCTAAGGTGTAGCTCTGCTCTGGTACCACTTAAGGACACTAGGTGCTCACTCATGGGGGTCCCTGGCTTAAGTCTGGCGGAAAAGAAGTCCTTGGAAATTTGTGTGGTGGTGGACACGCTCTCACTATAAAACAATCCAAACATTTTCCCTATGATTTCGGATACTGTGAGGTTATGGCCAATACAGTGGTAAATTGTGGGGGAAATACTGGCAATTAAAAGGTAGAATGCCTTATGGTGCATGCAATCCAGCTCTAAAGTCCATGGTCTCTCTGGGGGGTCATTAATAAAATGAGACATGTTTTCTTTCAGAAACACCACCTGGAGCTGCTGTGACCACTCTAGGATATTACCCCCATCCATCCTCAACTTGGGAAAGTCAACAGGTAAGTTCCCAGCACTAGTAGTAAAATTACTTACTGCTGGCTGCTGTCCATGGTTCCTTATGTTCCTATAGCAGCAGTAGGGCATGGGAACGCTTGCCGGCAGTTTAAAAGTCCCGCTTTGTAATTTTTTTCTTTTTTCTTCCTCTAGGCGGAAGAGCGCATGCGCGAAGTCCATTTCAGCTCCGCCATCGCCGAGGAAGGACCTGTTCGTCGCGGCTCCGCTGTAGAGGCCTCTGCTGGTCGGGTAGGCCTCGGCCTCGGCCTTGGGGGTCCAGGTGTCCTCTGGAAGGGGTCGTCCAGCTGCTGCTTCCCTGGAATGAAGATCTCGGCGGTGCTGGGGCTCCGGCGACGGTTGTAAGTAGCTGCCCCAATCCATGCGGTCCGGGGTGCGCGGCCTGGGCGATCGGAGGCGCGGTGTCCCTGGGGTGCGAAGGTGGGCTGGCGAATCGTCGCGGGCGTCGGTGGCTCTCGGGTGGGTGCCCCGCTGCCCCTCTCCTCGTCTTCCCTTCTGCTTCGGCCTCTCCGGCTTCTCTTTGGTGATTTTGAGGCCTGGGCCGAAGGCAGCGGCAAGGGTCTTCATGGCCCTATCCACTTGCCGCTCGCTGGGGGTGTACCAGGGGTCGGAGTCAGATTCGGTTCCCTCTCCCTGGTCACTTTCATCATTGTTTATGGTCCGGCATTTTTCGCGCGCCGGCCATTTTGAATTCTGATCGCTGATTGGTTGGGGGTCGGCCATCTTGTCTGACCATGTGGACAAAGATGGCCGCCGTTTCAAATTTAGAGCGGGGCTTTGGGGCTCGGTGGCCGTTGGGGGTGCCCTTTTGGGCGATCCACTCACCGAGTCCAGCTCCTCGAGTTCAGAGTCCGAGCCCTCTTCGCTCCTTGCCACTTCGCGGTCGATTATGAAGCTCCGCAGGTCGGCAAGGAGGTTCTTGTCGCCGGCTCGCTCTTTCAGCAGCTGCAGGACGTCGAGTCGCAGCTTCTCTTCCTCTTGGTCGTGGTGGTGGGCCCTTTTTCCTTTTTCGATCTCCCCCTTTTCTTCCGTCGCTGTGGCTTTGGGGGTGGCTGAGGTTCCTGCCTTCCCTGGCGAGTCTGATGGGTTGCTCTCCCGTTGCTTCGGAGGTGTCGCCATTCTGCAGGTAGGTATGGGTCCTTGTCTTGTGGCTTGGGATCTTTGGGCCTTACCAACCATCCTCTGCTACCATTTTGTTACAAGGAATGGTGGATCAGGCCCAATAAAGAGACTTGAGTCATCTGGTAAAATATATCTCTTTTATTTGCAGGTTCATCACATCATCACTTGAATGCATCAGGAACTGGGGCGAGGAGGAGTGTGCCCACCTTTTATACCTGTGGGCGGGGATTCAGGTAAGGAGGAGTCTATGGGAGGAGCTGACCAGGTGGGAGTCTGGGTTAACCCCTGCACTGCTGCGCTATAGCTGATCCCTGGCATGGGCAGAGCATTTATACCTGACAAGAAGGAAAGGACGAAGGGAAGGGAAGGTAGAAAGAAAGGCAGAAGGGAAGGGAAAGGGAAGGGAAGGAAAGGAAGGCAGAAGGGAAGGGAAGGGAAGGGATGGGAAGGGAAGGGAAGGGAAGGGAAGGGAAGGGAAGGAAAGGAAAGGAAAGGAAAGGAAAGGAAAGGAAAGGAAAGGAAAGGAAAGGGAAGGGAAGGGAAGGGAAGGGAAGGGAAGGGAAGGGAAGGGAAGGGAAGGAAGGGAAGGGATGGGATGGGATGTGAAGGGAAAGGAAAGGAAAGGAAAGGAAAGGAAAGGAAAGGAAAGGAAAGGAAAGGAAAGGAAAGGAAAGGAAAGGAAAGGAAAGGAAAGGAAAGGAAAGGAAAGGAAAGGAAGGAAGGGAAGGGAAGGAAAAGGGAAGGGAAGGGAAGGGAAGGGAAGGGAAGGGAAGGGAAGGGAAGGAAAGAAAGGAAAGGAAAGGAGGGGAAGGAAGGATTAAAGACAGGCAGGCAGATAAGAAGGAAGGAAGGAAGGAAGGAAGGAAGGAAGGAAGGAAGGAAGGAAGGAAGGAGAACATTTACTTATTTTAAAAAAAATCTGTGACAGTAGCTATCTCTATCATCTATCATCTATCATCTATCACATCATCTCACATTGCTGGTAATTAATATGAAACGAGCCCCATTTTTTAAAAACTAGGATTGTTGAGAGGCAATATTTTTGCCATTTTTGCTATCGCCTACAAAAATCCCTTGCAACATAATTTATGTTCAAGTTAAGTTGGCATTCAGCTCTTAAAACATGGGCAATCATGTCCTTTCTTGTTTTCTTGCTAGCTGGGAGTCTCAACCCCCCTTTCCCACCCACCCCCACCCCCGTTTCTAAGAATGTTTAACTGGCCAAGAATCTAAAATAAAAATAAAACATCTGCATTGATTTCACTTTTGATCTCAAAAGCAATCCCAGCTTCCTTTTTTTTTTTTAAATCACATATTCTTCCCCTGATTCAGTTCATATGCACTTCACTTACAATATAATGCAATATTATATTTTGGTGTCCTGTGCTGACATCTGCTGGGGAAAATCGTTTTTTGATTCCAATTGCAATTTAACTTCAATCTAATTTGTTAGGAGTTCCAAGATTTATTATTTTTTTAAAAAAAATATCTGTTTAGGATGCAAATACCAACAATAATTTATTATTATTATTATTATTATTATTATTATTATTATTATTATTATTATTATTATTATTATTATTATTATTATTATTATTATTTAAATTATTAAATTAATGCAGAAAATTAAGCGTATAAAATTAAGAGTATAAAATAAAAATAAAAAGTATATATCCTCTACAATGAATAGTTAAAAGCAGTGGTGGGATTCAAATAATTTAACATCCGGTTCTTTGCCCTAATGACCGGTTGGTGGGCGCGGACAGGGTGTGTGACAGGCAGTACTCGGCCTCTTGCACCCCCCTGGGAGCAAACACAGGCCACGGGAGGGGGGGGGACACACGCTGCCCCACCGGTGTCCCGTTTTGGGCCTAGTAGGCCTCCCTGCAGCCTCCTGGGAGCAAAAATGAGCTGCCGAGGGGGGGGGGGTGGCTGCACCGTACTCCCGGCACCCGTTTTGGGCCTAGTAGGCCTCCCTGAAGCCTCCTGGGAGCAAAAACGGGCTGCCAACGGGGGAGCTGCACCGTACTCCCGGCACCCCATTTTGGGCCTAGTAGGCCTCCCTGCAGCCTCCTGGGAGCAGAAACGGGGTGCCGGGGGTGCAGTGCAGTCACCTGTTTTGGGCCTAGTAGGCCTCTCTGCACTTACCTTCGAGCCAAAATGGGGCACGTGGGGACTTCTGGAAGGGGCAAGGAGGGGCCAGCGAGCAATTTAACTACTGGTTTACATGAACTGTCCCGAACCGGCTGAATCCCACCACTGGTTAAGAGGTATCAGGCCAAGTAATATTTTAAAACAAAGGCAAAAATATGCCTTTGAGCAATTATATCTTGCTTTTCATCCCAGTAACACGCAATTTAGCTACCGCACACATAATGAACGGGTTTTTTTCTATTTTCAGACAGAGTTGTTCCCCAAAGGCAGTTTGATCAAATGAATAATAATTAGAATTATTCTTCCACTATCTTCTAAATATACCTGCAAGTCTTTGATGCTGAAAATGCTTCATATTTATGACAAAAATAATAATAATAATGAATCAATCTTCTTGTCAGCCCAGTCTCTCTTGATTTCAGAGCTATAATAATGTTCTAATTGCACCCACAAAGTCTTTGAACTTCATTCCTTGAATTCCATGGAGAAATAAAACTCAAATTATATCTCTAGCGATTGATCTGGAAACCAAAAGGGTTACCTCCCCCGTCAACTTACGATAACTATAATTTTCATAAAGACATCCTGATTTTTTTTTTTAATTTGATTTATATGCCGCCCTTCTCCGGAGACTCAGGGCGGCTTACAATGCGTTAAGCAATAGCCTTCATATTTTTGTATATTTATACAAAGTCAGCTTATTGCCCCCACAAACCTACCTTTGAAAGGATGGAAGGCTGAGTCAACCTTGAGCTTGGTGGGATTTGAACTTGCAGTAATTGCAAGCAGCAGTTGTTAATAACAGTGCTTTAGTCCACTGTACTACAGGCTCTTCTAAATAATAAATCCTTCTAAATAATTGATCAATGTCCTTGAAAACTCTTAAATGTAACAGGAAAATCCTCCCAAGTAGGTAAATGATGTACTATTTATTTTTGCAACATTTCTCTCTCTTTCCAGAAATTTATTTGGATTTTTTTCCTATGTAAATAAACAATAAAAGGTAAAGGTTCCCCTCACACATATGGGCTAGTCATTCCCGACTCTAGGGGGCGGTGCTCATCTCCATTTCAAAGCCGAAGAGCCAGCGCTGTCCGAAGACGTCTCCGTGGTCATGTGGCCGGCATGACTCAATGCCAAAGGCGGACGGAACACTGTTACCTTCCCACCAAAGGTGGTCCCTGTTTTTCTACTTGCATTTTTTATGTGCTTTCGAACTGCTAGGTTGGCAGAAGCTGGGACAAGTCACGGGAGCTCCCCCCATTATGCGATGCTAGGGATTCGAACCGCTGAACTGCTAACCTTTCAATTGTCAAGCTCAGCATCTAATCACTGAGCCACCATGTCCCTTTTTAAATAAACAATAGTCGGAGATAAATAATTTTAAAGATCTACGCATACGAATAAATGCAGAGAAGACTTCCACATTCCAGACTTCTTTCAAAGGAGTATTTCTTTGAGGGTATCTTAATTGAGATTCTACTTCTATGAAAATATATGTTGGGTTTTTTTGCCAAGGGTCTGATCTTCATGAAGGAAATTAAGCTAAATATTAATACAAAAGATGCAAAGACCGAAAAACCAAGAAGAATCAGTTCAAAAGAAGCAATGCAAATTTCTGAGGAAATATTCTGAGGTCTCCACATGGTGTCAGTAGAGTTCCACGAATCGTCCAAGAAAACAGAAGCATTTATAATACAGATAAACAAATGTATATGTTTTCTATCTCTACAATAATAGAATAGAATAGAATTCTTTATTGGCCTAGTGTGATTGGACACACAAGGAATTTGTCTTTGGTGCAGGACAGCTATATTTCGTTTCCAGGAAAATTTCTGACTAGGGCAAAATCCAAAGGGCAATTATTTGATGTTGTATATATTGTATATAGCTTATTTACAGTGTAAATATGGGGTAGATTTGCAATTCACATTATGTTTCCTCAGTTCCAGCAAAATTAAAGGAGATTAAGGCAGGACAGGATCAACAGACAGATCTGCCTGAGTGAATTACTGAGCAATGTTTATTAAATAGCAATATCACTTTGGATTTATATACCACTTCACAGTGCTTTACAGCCCCCTCTAAGCAGTTTACAAAGTCAGCATATTGTCCCCAACAATCTGGGTTCTCATTTTACCGATCTCAGAAGGATGGAAAGCTGAGCCAACTTCGAGCTGGTCAGGATCGAACTCCTGGCAGTGGGTAGAATTAGCCTGCAATACTGCATTCTAACCACTGTGCCTCCGTGGCTTAAATAACAATAGCAATAAGACTTAGATTTATATACCGCTTCACAGGGCTTTACATCCCTCTTTAAGTGATTTGTAGAGTCAGTCTCTTGCCCCCAACAATCTGGGTCCTCATTTTACCGACCTCGGAAGGACGGCAGGCTGAGTCCCAATCTTGAGCCAGTCAGGATCGAACTCCTGACTGCGGGCAGAGTCTGCCTGCAATGCCACATTCTAACCAGTGCGCCACCCAAGTACATCATCCTTTGTATTAGCCTTTGGAGGAAGCAACGTTGTTAATTCTGTTCAGTTTAAAGTCTGAAGCTCTGTTTGATTCTGGACTCCGTGTGGCTTTGCCAATTAGGTCTTTGGCAGCGTGTCAAGGGAGATAAAGGTGGGTGATTATCAGCCTTATCCCGAAGGACTCTTTACAACTATTTGGGACTCCTCTGTGAATGAACAGAATTCCCAGCTGTTGCAATAAAAGAGGTTTTTGGGACTACTCGTGGGTTTTACTGACTCAGGAAGCCTAGGTCAGAACAAAAGCAAAAGTTGGACTAGGAAGAAGAAGGACAGCAGAAGTATCGATGCTTTTGAAATCTGGTGTTGGAGAAGTCTTCTAAGAATAATGTGGACTACCAAGAAAACAGACCAATGGATCATCAAACAAACAACCCAGATTAATTCAATAATCTATGAAGGTTCTCCATCATCCAGGTCATGGTTGTCCCAAAGGTGCTTTTTCAAGAGGCAACTGGACTTTCTGGTTTTTCTTTGAAGACATTTTGCTTCTCATCCAAGAAGCTTCTTCAGCTCTGATTCTATGGAGATTCTCAGTCATCCATGGTTGTCCCAAAAGGGTTTTTTTCAAGAGGCACCTGGACTCTCTGTTTTTTCCTTGAAGACATTTTGCTTCTCATCTAAGAAACTTCTTTAGCTCTGGAGATGAAGCTTCTTGGATGAGAAGCTAAATGTCTTCAAAGAAAAACCAGAAAATCCAGTTGCCTCTCCAAAAAGCACCTTTGGGACAACTTTTTAATAGCAAACCGAGAGTGGGAATCAGTTAAAATGAGTCGCTTTCTAATTTTCATCCAGAGGCAATACTCACATTTTTAAACGGCATTTGGAGACTCCAAGTAGTAATCATAATTCATTCATCAATATTTTCACAGAGGTATCCAGCAGTTTATCGCGGTTATATCTATGTGTGTATTTTTTGATTTGTCCAAAGAAATTCCAAGACCAAATTAGCAACGGAACATTTGAAGTACTTGTTTATTTTTTTTTTTAAATAAAAGAACTACCAAACCTCTCAAAAAGTTAAATCAATATTGATCGTGATATTAAACGCAGCCACTGATCTGCCTGCATTTCGCAAATGAAATGAGCAGAAGTTTTATATCCAATGCAATTTTTTTTCTGTGTGAAACCCGTGGAATTATACCTGGGGGATTTATTAAACTCTATTATTTATTTATTTTTTTAAAAAAATGCACTAAATGGAGCAAGCAAGATGTTGGACCCAAACAGAGAAGATTGAAGTTCAGAAACAATTTCTCACCCCATCACCAACATCACAGAACTCAGTGGGCAAATAATTTCACTTTAATTCAGACCCCCTTTGATTTAATAACACAGGAGTGTTAAACTTTCCACTCCTGTGTCATTAAATTAAAACTTTCTAGAAGTTTAATAGACTTATTTTCCTTCTTATTCTTGGAGTGAAATGCACCTGTGTAATTCAGCATTTTGCTGTTGATTTCCAGCTGTAGAATATTGGGGAGCTGAAGATATATGTGAAGATCTCTAGTGCTTGCTTAAACATTTCTAGATTCTACCCCAGCTAAGTACTTAGTGAACGTCCCAAGGATGCTTTCTGTTGTGACCTAGGCCCAAGAAGGTATTACCAGACACAATCAGTCCTAAACAAACATATTTTATTAGAACAGCTGAGAATTACTTCATTCTCAGCTTAGTCCAAATTAATTCCAAAACAAGCCCTTCAGAAAAAGTCCTTCAGCCTTATCACAAACCTTTGTCTTCTTTGGCACCCTGCCAAAGGCTTTTCTTAATTTAATTATTTTTTAAAAAATTTATTTATTTTTATATGCCGCCCTTCTCCGGAGACTCAGGATAGCTTACAATGTGTTAAGCAATAGCCTTCATACTTTTGTATATTTTATACAAAGTCAGCTTATTGCCCCCACAAACCGGGTTCTTGGCAAAGCCCCACGAAATTCAGAAACAAGAGACGCCGACAAGAAACAAATGTAGCAACGTTGCTTTCCTACAAAGAGCCCAAGAGCCGTTGCTGCTCCTTTAAGCCTTATGGGAGGAGCCAATCATCTCCTGGCCTTACTCCCAAGTCATCCTTTTTGCTTTAGCTGGTCTTGCCTTTTGGAAGCTCTTCACATGCGTGCACTAGGAACAGGCTCCTCCTGTTCCTCTGCCTCTCTGCTGTCTGCCTCTGGAGGCTCTGGAGTCCATGCATCGCTCCCAGATGGCCCTGGCCCCATCTCTGCCTCTGATGCATAGCCCTCATCCGGGCCCTCCCCAGACTCCAGGACTGGCCCATTGTCCTCCCCAGTCTCCTCACTGTCTGACTCTGCTGCCAGCTCCGCAGACTGCTGGTGGACCACAACACTTTCTTCAAAAGGCAACTGGACTTTCTTTGATTTTTATCCCTTGAAGTTGTTTCGCTTCTCTTCCAAGAAGCATCTTCCATTGAAGATAAAAATACTTCTTGGATGAGAAGCGAAATGTCTTCAAGAGAAAAAACAAAGGAATAACAGAATAACAGAGTTGGAAGGGACTTTGAGGTCTTCTAGTCCAATTGCCTTTGAGAAAGCACCCTTGGGACAACCATGACCTGGATGACTGTGTCAGTGTATAAGAATTTATGAACTGGAATAGCCATAACAACAAGTCAGACAACAGGAACTGTTTGGTGAGCGAGACACAGGATTTGTTGTGAGCCACGTCAGATGGCTCAGAGCCTGGGCGTGGCTTAGCTTAACTGTTCTGTGTATATGAGAGTTTGTTTGTCTTTGCTTGATTGCTTCTTCCTTGCCTCCTTGCTTCTTGTTCCTTGTACTTGCTACATCTTCTTCACTCTACCAAGTTGCAAAAGCTTCATGGGTATTGTATACATGCATCACGTTTTATATTATTGTATAAAAAGAAGTTTCTTCTATAAATGTTATCCTGCTGAATTATTTGTTTGCGTGCTGGCTGGATAGCTACAGACTGCGACAGACTGAGAATCTGGAATACTGCTATCATGTCATCCCTTAGTCCTTCTTTTCTCTAGACTAGCCAAACCCAATTCCTGCAACTGTTCCTCATATGTTTTAGTCTCCAAGGCCCTTAATCATCTTCGTTGCTCTTCTCTGCAATTTTTCCAAAGCCTCAACGTCTTTTCCATAATGTGGTGCTCCAAACTGGCTGCAGTAAGTATTCCAGGTGTGGCCTTACTAAGGTTTTATCATGATGAGGAAGGAGAGTTTGAATGCTCTGCAGATGAATTATCCAGAGCTCTTGCAAAATGCATGCATTACACAGATAACATACAGAGATATGGTTTGGCTCTGCAACCCAACGAGACAGACACAGACTTCAGAGGATCATTAGAACTGCAGAAAAAACAATTACTACCAACCTGCCTTCCATTGAGGACCTGTCTACTGCACGAGTCAAAAAGAGGGCTGTGAAAATATCTACAGATCCCTCACATCCTGGACATAAACTGTTTCAACTCCTACCCTCAAAACAACGCTATAGAGCACTGCACACCAGAACAACTAGACACAAGGACAGTTTTTTCCCGAACGCCATCACTCTGCTAAACAAATAATTCCTACAACACTGTCAAATGATTTACTAAGACGGTATTACTATTATTCTTCTCTTCCTTCCTAGTACCTATCTCTTCCCACTTATGACTATAACCATGTTGCTTGTATCTTTACGATTTATATTGTTTTATTTGTTTCCTATTGCTTATTTAGTAACCTATGACTATCACTAAGTGTTGTACCTTATGATTCTTGACGAATGTATCTTTTCTCTTATGTACACTGAGAGCGTATGCAGCAAAGACAAATTCCTTGTGTATTCAATCACACTTGGCCAATAAAGTATTCTATTCTATTCTATTCTATTCTATTCTATTCTATTCTATTCTATTCTATTCTATTCTATTCTATTCTATTCCATTCCATTCCATTCTATTCTAATTTTTCATTCCATTCCATTCTATTCTAATTTTTCATTCCATTATTCTATTCTATTCTATTCTATTCTATTCTATTCTATTCTATTCTATTCTATTCTATTCTATTCTATTCTATTCTATTCTATTCTATTCCATTCCATTCCATTCTATTCTAATTTTTCATTCCATTCCATTCTATTCTAATTTTTCATTCCATTATTCTATTCTATTCTATTCTATTCTATTCTATTCTATTCTATTCTATTCTATTCTATTCTATTCTATTCTATTCTATTCTATTCCATTCTATAAAGCTAAGCATAATAGTAATAGTAATAGTAAATAACCCTTGAAAAGAAGAGGTTTTCCCACAGAGAAGGGAATAATGCTATATATATATATATATATTAATTTACTAGGGACAGGAATCAGAAAACAGAGACTGTCCATGGTAAGCAGAGATCATTAGAGCATATATTTGAAGTGCCAGAATAATTTATTTGCCGGTGAAACCAAAGACTCGGTTCGTAATGACATTCTGACTACGGGCAAAGGTCAGGACATGAAGACAAAAACAATAAGATAGATCAGCGGGGGCACGACTTTTTAATATTGCTGAGTGAAGTTTGCACCCTTCAGCGGAGACAGGATGAAAAGAGAAGCGATCTCTCGAGCAGGCCATCCATTACGAAAGATGCAACGGGCAGCGCCTGGCTTGAAAGGATTAAGATAATAAACGGGGATCCTCCTCTCACACACTCCCCTGACTTGTTTACATTCTGGGCCTGCGAAGGACACGCCTGATTAATGGAGTCAATCCTGGTTTATCTGATCAAGGGCCTTTTTTTAAAAACTTTTCATTTCCAGAGATGTCATAACACCGCTTGGTGGTATATTTTGAGGGGAAAGACGCCATCTTGTATATCTGCAGGGAGGGGGCCCCTCTGTGACTTTTCTTAAATGTCCCTTCAGGGAATTACTGGTTTCGGGGCTGTTCCTGAGCATTACAACAGGTGAGAACTCTGAAAAAGATCTCCAAAAGAAGACATTAAATCAAGCTCAGTTTGGGATCAGACCAATTAAATATGTTTTCTTGAAGAAAAATCTCAATAGATTGGCAAGGAACAAGGTGGTTGTACACCATCAAGAACAGCCAGAACAGAGAACAGCTCAAAGATGTAGTGCAAGATCAGAAGATGTGGAGAGGCTGGCTATTACTATTACTATTACTATTACTATTACTATTACTATTACTATTACTATTACTATTACTATTACTATTACTATTACTATTACTACTATTACTATTACTTCTTCTTCTTCTTCTCCTCCTCCTCCTTCTTTTCCTCCTCCTCCTCCTCTTCTTCTCCTTCTCCTTCTCCTCCTCCTCCTCCCCCTCCTCCTCCTTCTTTTCCTCCTCCTCCTCCTCTTCCTCTTCCTCTTCCTCTTCTCCTTCTCCTTCTCCTTCTCCTTCTCCTTCTCCTTCTCCTCCTCCTCCTCCTCCTCTTCCTCTTCCTCTTCCCCTTCCCCTTCCCCTTCCCCTTCTCCTTCTCCTTCTCCTCCTCCTCTTCCTCTTCCTCTTCCACTTCCCCTTCTCCTTCTCCTCCTCCTCTTCTTCCTCCTCCTCCTCCTCTTCCTCTTCCTCTTCCTCTTTCCCTTCCCCTTCCCCTTCTCCTTCTCCTTCTCCTTCTCCTTCTCCTCCTCCTCTTCCTCTTCCTCTTCCCCTTCCCCTTCTCCTTCTCCTCCTTCTCTTCTTCCTCCTCCTCCTCCTCCTCTTCCTCCTCCTCCTCCTCCTCCTCCTCCTCCTCCTCCTCCTCCTCCTCCTCCTCCTCCTCTTCCCCTTCTCCTTCCCCTTCCCCTTCCCCTCCTCCTCCTCCTCCTCCTCCTCCTCCTCCTCCTCCTCCTCCTCCTCCTCCTCCTCCGGCTTGGGACACAGTCCAAAAACTGAAAAACCCTCCCTGGGTGGTGGACACCACTATTTACTATATTTCTTCCATCCTGAAGTTCAAGATGACATATATGGAAGGCTTTCCCATCCAGAGACTGATTCACTTGTTCAAGATCCTGCTGTCATGTTTATGCTGTTATTTGCGCTGAACGCCTAAACTTTAAAATACTGGTGGTTTCCCCTCCCACACACACTTTTCAACTCCATGCCTGAATGCTTTAATATCTTTAAGGCAGAGGTCTCCACGTTGATGTCCTCCAGATGTGTTTGGACTGCTGCTCTCCAAGATTCCTGCCCAGCATGGACTCTGGCCATGATAAGAAGCATCATGTTGAGGGGAAAAAAATACCCCAAAGTTTTTATTTGTTTGCCATCTCCATTTCCCATTTCCTCTTGTTCTGGTGCTTCGGCTGTCAAATTAGCACAGATGGTCACCTCTGCTCTTCTAAGGGAATATTTATAAAGTCCTGGGGGAAAGGCAGTCATGAACAAGGTAGTTGTTTTTCTCCTACTGGGCTAAGCCATCGTTTCTTACAGCCATAGTTTGAGGGAAAAAGTCCTAGTAGATTGGCTCGTACACGGCTAAGCCAAATTCAAGCAAAACTCACTCCAACTGGGAACAATGTGGAAACCTAAATCCCCCTGGAAAAGAGAAGCGTGAGACTTAAATTGGCTGAAATATACGAGTATCTGGTACAAATATGGAAGCCACTTCTTAATGTCAGTGTACTTCTTAGAATATCTAGAAGTCTTTACAGGCATTTGAATGTGATTAGAGGGTTGTGCCTCAAGTAAAATCACACACAAGCTTTACTGACCCTTCCTTCCTTCCTTCCTTCCTTCCTTCCTTCCTTCCTTCCTTCCTTCCTTCCTTCCTTCCTTCCTTCCTTCCTTCCTCCCTCCCTCCCTCCCTCTCCCTCCCTGCCTGCCTTCCTGCCTTCCTCCCCACTCTTTCTGTCCCTCCCTCCCTTTCCACCCATCCTCCCTCCCTGCCTTCCATCCTCCCTCCCTCTCTCCCTCCTTCCCTCCCTCCCTCCTTCCCTGTCTGCCTGCCTGTCTTCCTCCCTCCCTCCCTTCTTTCCTTCCTTCCTTTTTTCCTCCCTCCCTCCCTTCTTTCCTTCCTTCCTTCCTCCTTTTTTTCCTTGTCTTCCTTCCTCCCTCTCTCCTTCCCTCCCTTCCTACCCATCCTCCCTCCCTCCTTCCCTCCCTTCTTCATGAAATCCTTTAACAAATGATATTTCATAGCATTGGTCCAAGGGCTTCCCTATTTGTAAATTCCCTATTTGTCAAATGATAAATATGTGATAGTAAAGCTCTGAAATATGTCTGCTTCTACTTGTATATTAACGGATGTTCCAAATCTGGCAAGCAGGTCCTAGCTGAATGTAAACTGCGCGATGCAGAAAATTCCTGTCAAAAAAAGATTATTTTACTAGCACGACCATGATAAATGAGGATAATTCTTCTATTGGAAACAGAGCTCTCTCTCATTCTCCTCTCACCTTTCTTTATAATGGAAGCCAAGGATACATTCTTGGAAAAGCCCAACCCTCTCTAAACATCCATCAGAATTCACAATTCGAAACATCCTGATGAGTTCATGAAATTTCTGGCTTTCTTATCCAATTAAATTTAGGTAGAGATAGAATGTTTTCTGAACCTCTGCTGCAAGACAGAGTCTTCCTCAAAAAATAACCATTCCTTCTAGAAAATTCTCTTTTCTTGCAAGTTAGCCAGTGTGGTGAGACTAAGATGTACGAATCCTGCATTATCAACCAACTGTCAAACTCACTAAATAGTTTGGGTCAATTAAGGGACACGGTGGCTCAGTGACTAAGATGCTGAGCTTGTCGATCAAAAGGTTGGCAGTGCAGAGGTTCAAATCCCTAGCTTTCTAAGTATCACTGGTTATTTTGGAGGTCTATACATGGTGGCTCAGTGGGTAAGATGCTGAGCTTGTTGAGCTTACTTATCCCAACTTCTGCCAACCTAGCAGTTTGAAAGCACGTAAAAAATGCAAGTAGAAAAACAGGAACCACCTTTGGTGGGAAGGTAACAGCGTTCCGTGCGCCTTTGGCATTGAGTCATGCTAGCCACATGACCACGGAGACGTCTTCGGACAGCGCTGGCTCTTCGGCTTTGAAACGGAGATGAGCACCACCCCCTAGAGTCAGGAACGATTAACACATATGTGCGAGAGGAACCTTTACTTTTAGCTTAATGTCTCTCAGTAGCACACATCATTCTCACAACACTCTCAAGAACTCCCTTCCACTCCTGTTCTTTAGAAAACACATCATTGTTGCAAAAAAAAAAACCTGATAAAAATTAGGAACAAAGACACTCAATTCCTATCTTTACCTTCCAAGTTGTCTATTAGCATTGGTACTTTACTTTACTTTTTTTTAATTCCTTCCTTCCTTCCTTCCTTCCTTCCTTCCTTCCTTCTTTCCTTCCTTCCTTCCTTCCTTCCTTCCTTCCTTCCTTCCTTCTTTCTTTCCTTCCTTCTCTTTCTTTCTCTTTTTCTTTTTCTCTCTCTCTTTCTCTCTCTTATTCCTCTCTTTGTTCCTTTGTTCCTTCCTTCCTTCCTTTTCTTTCTTTCTTTCTTTCTTTCTTTCTTTCTTTCTTTCTTTCTTTCTTTCTTTCTTTCTTTCTTTCTCTCTCTCTCTCTCTCTCTCTCTTTCTCCTTCCTTCCTTCCTTCCTTCCGTCTTTTTCTTCTTTTGAATAGCTTACTATGTTTTCTAATTGACTATACCTCTACAGCAGCCATTCCATGAATGAGCGCGGGCTTCTTCTTCTTGTGCCATGTCCGTCATCGGACATTGGCCATCCTGTTGACAATCCTATTTTTGTCAACAGCCGCATGAAAAAGTGCTGCTGAGTTTTAACCAAACCAGTCCCTTAGATTTTGAAGTCATGATGTTCTTCTGCCTGGACCTCTTTTGCTTTCAATCTTTCCCTGGAGGATTAAGTGAAGGATGTCGTATCTTTCTGGGTGTTGCATCACATGTTCAAAATATTCTAACTTCAGGTAATGCCTGAAAAATATCAAATTTGCAAACTGCCCGCCAACGGTGGTTAGCCTTGGCTTCAAGCCCTCACAATACTGAAAAAATAAAGTTTTTGGTGGAAGCAACTGTAGCATTATATATTCCTTCGAGGAAGGGTGGGGAATAAAGAACGATGCATAACTAAAATGCCCCCAAAAGGAAATGAAAAAAAAAATCCTATATTTTTATGCTTAAGTGTTATGTGGAAGCTGCTGTTGGTATTAGTTTACATACAGTATTTGGCTTTCTACAGAAAATAGGGTTATGTCTCATGCTAATCAATTTCTCAGTTGTGTTTTGGATCCCTTTTTATGAACCCACAGAGGCATGAATACAGTTCCCATTGGAAGAATGTCAGAGTTTATTTGAAGCAGAAAATGCAGATATCTTACATTAGTAAGATTGAGGTCATTTGCAGATTGAGGTGGGTGGAGAAACCCCAAAGCTTTGGTTGGAAGTGAAATATGGGGCAAAGCTAGTATGGGGCTAATCAAACAGTTAATATGATTCAAACAAGGTCAGTCGGTCTTGGATGCTGTAAAATTCAAGTTAGCGGAGCAGTCAGAATTCTGTTTTGGGATAAAAGTCGGCAGGAATACAAGGTTTCTCTATGAAAAAGTAAAGGTGTTTCTTAAAATAAATAAATAAATAAAACCTTTACAGGATGTGAAATTCTGGGTGGGATTTATATGTGCATTTCTTAATATTTTTCTACACCCTATATTTATGGAAATAACATAAAAATAAAACAATAACAATAAAAATATCTCCGTGTGTGTGTGTGTGTGTGTGTTTGTGTGTGTGTAAGAGAGAGAGAGAGAGAAAGAGAGGGAGGGAGGGAGGGGGAGAGAGAGAGAGAAAAGAAAGAGAAACAAAGAAAAAGAGAAAGAGAAAAAAGAGAAAGTGAGAAAGAGAAAGAGAAAGAAAGAGGAAGAGAGAGGAAGAGAAAGAGAGAGAAAAAGAGAAAGAAAGAGAGGGAGACAGAAAAAAAGAAAGAAAAATGAGAGAGAGGGAGAGAGAGACGGAAAGGAAGGAAGGAAGGAGGGAAGGAAGGAAGGAAGGAAGGAAGGAAGGAAGGAAGGAAGGAAGGAAGGAAGGAAGGAAGGAAGGAAGCGAGACACAGAGAGAGAGACCACATATATGTAATATTTTTCTTGTTTTTCTTTCTTTTTCTTTTAGGTTTTTCATATCATTTTGTTTCCCTTTTCTTTCTTTTTCTGCTCTATTTAATTAATTATTCAAAGTGGGACAATAAGAAAGAAAGAAAGAAAGAAAGAAAGAAAGAAAGAAAGAAAGAAAGAAAGAAAGAAAGAAGAAACATGGCCCTTATTCAAATCCTATTGCTTTAAAGGATATTTAAAGGTATTTTCTTTATGCACCAAACCTCTTCTTAAAAACTTCCAGTGTTGGAGCATTTACAGCTTCTGGAGGCAAGTCGTTCCACTGATTAATTGTTCTCACTGTCAGGAAATTTCTCCTTAGTTCTAAGTTGCTTCTCTCCTTGATTCGTTTCCACCCATTGCTTCTTGTCCTGCCTTTCAGGTGCTTTGATATCGGCCTGGCAGCTCTTTAAGCCTGATAAAGGTCTGTAGATGTGGAAAGAAAAGGCATGCCTGAGATTAGGCTGAGTCACTGGACCACACCCCACAGGATATAAAAGGGAGCATGGTGGCCAGTCAAACCTTGTGACGAACAAAGCTGAAAGCTTCCATGCCATTCTGCATTGCCGGACTTTTAGCTATAGACTTTGCTGGATTATCTCTGGACTTGATTGACTCCGTAATTATTGAGCTGTTTCTTTTGATGTATCAGAAGTGGGGAGAAGTTATCTCTCCTCTTCGTAAATAATAAACTCTTGGCAGGCAGCCACTAGGTTGTTGCCAAGTTCCGTTATCTTAAGGAAAAGGATTTTGCCGGCTGGTTTGGTCTTTAACTCTTGAACGTCTGTTGGTGTGTGTGCGTGTGGTTGGGGACAGAACAATTCCAGTTTGGGCACTCGGTGCCGAAAAGGTTCGCCATCACTGCCGGATACCATTCTGGAGAAACGACTGTCCAATTTCTTCTTAAACACTTTCCGTGGTGGATCACCCATAACTTCTGGAGGGAAACCTTGATAAGGAGAAGGATGGAAAGAAAGTCTGAAACAATTTTGTTTTTATATCAAGAGATATAAAGATTTATAAAACTCAGGACTCCTTTGAGGCAAGCTTTGGAGTTCATTCCCAGCCCAAACATGGGAATTATAAACCAGCCATCTGTGAGACTTTCAAAAGAAGTGAAACCAGGAATGGCTAGCCTTTTATCTTCAGAGCCAATAATAAGAAGAGAAAACTCAACCCTAAACATAATTTTGCTATTCAAATTCGGGATTAGGTATCGTTAAATGTGGGATATTTAAAAGGGGAATCCATGCTACAATTAAAGCCTGTTGGAGATTTTCCTACTTTCCTGTTGCTTAAATTGCAAATGAAAGATAAATTAAAATCCATGGCACATTGAGAATCCAAGATGAGTTTATTCTGGCTAGAAATTCCACTTATTTCGCTCCACGTTGCTAAATATAGAGAGTCTACAGTTTATTCTCCCAGCAGTAAACTATCTTAAAAGCCAAGGTCTAACCAGAATAACGCTTGCTCTGTGAGGTGGGGTTTTTGTAAACAGAGATAGGCTCAGGAGGAGGGGAAACTTTTATGTGTAAATTCCTGGGAATCGAGGAGGCAAATACATAAGGCTAGAATAATATTGAAAGAGATAACCTTACTTATTTACAGTGTGAAAACCCCGATGACTCTAGATAGCTCCTGCTCTGTTTTTCTCCCTGTTTTAAACTTTCCATTTTGCATCGGAAGATTAAAACCAGCAGTGGGATTCAAATAATTTAACGACCGGTTCCTTCCTTCCTTCCTTCCTTCCTTCCTTCCTTCCTTCCTTCCTTCCTTCCTTCCTCCCTTCCTCCCTTCCTCCCTTCCTCCCTTCCTCCCTTCCTCCCTTCTCTCCTTCCTTCCTGGTATTTTTTTTCCTTCTTTCTTTCTTTCTTTCTTTCTTTCTTTCTTTCTTTCTTTCTTTCTTTCTTCCTTCCTTCCTTCCTTCCTTCCTTCCTTCCTTCCCTCCCTCCTCTCTCTCTCTCTCTCTTTCTCCCTTCCTTCCTTCCTTCCTTCCTTCCTTCCTTCCTTCCTTCCTTCCTTCCTTTTCTTC
Organism: Pituophis catenifer annectens; assembly: GCF_029215685.1. NCBI lineage: Eukaryota > Metazoa > Chordata > Lepidosauria > Squamata > Colubridae > Pituophis > Pituophis catenifer. Next base: position 3,238,603 of record NW_027256887.1, read on the forward strand.
TTTTGAATAGCTTACTATGTTTTCTAATTGACTATACCTCTGAGCTGCAAATATTCTAATTTATTGGTACAGCAAGATCTGCCATCTGATGTAAGTTGGTAGCAATGGAAGAGGAATTAAAGTGAAGCTGAATTCAGAGAAATAATAATTCTCCCTCTTCCCTTTTGGAAGTTCATCGGTCAGGAAGGCAGAAATAAGACAAGCAAAATAGCTTAGCTAAGAATTTCCACAAAGCAACATCTTAAAAATCAGACTACTGTATTTTGAATAATGGATGTTCCATAGATAGGAAACAGATGCGGGACATAAACCAGGCAGTTCTGAAATATTAAAATGGTTATATTGAGAAATGATAAACTGCGCTTGGAGGCTTTTGAGCGGATTGTAATTATTAATACCTTTTTTAAAATTCTGATAAATTCATGGGGTGGGTAGGTGGGGGTGTTGGAAATGCCAAGTTAAACCAAAGTCACAGAGGATAAAATTTATGAACTGCAATAACGGCATGGGGAGGCAAGTAAGGAGGGAAAGCCGGACAAATCCTTAATACACGAACCCACAATATAAAATGGAGAATTGCTGTGTTTCGGGGAGTTTCTCAGAGGCTTTTGGCTAGCTACGTATTAAAAAAGGACATTGTTGCTTATGGATGCAACTGTTAAAGGATTCAGACTCCTATATTGCACAGCTAGCAAGCATGTTTCTAAACGTACAGTCCTTGATTTACGAGAGTTTAGTTAGTGACCTTTCTTTTCTTTTTCCTTTTTTTTTTCCTACTAAGTTTTTTATTTTTTTCCAATATAAACATACATATTTTGTGGACAGTGCATTGATTGGGTCAGGCCTATTTTTTTTTATATAATGTTAACAATAATAATACAAATAGCATGTGAAATTCTAATCTTCCAACTTCAAACAATACTAGTCTCATTTCCTATTCCTTTTACATTTGCCCTTTAGTTCATTTAAGCATAAATAACATTTCTTCGAACCCTGTGTTCATTTATCCCTTAATCAATGTTATCATTCAATGTTATCATTCAGTATTTTAAAAATCACTCATTATTCCACCATAACGTCAATATTCCAAATATATAGGATGACGAATAACACCAATTATTAACAATATTCAATCCATCACGGGAGTATATCTCAAGGTCCCCACCATTTCTTCTTCTTCTTCTTCTTCTTCTTCTTCTTCTTCTTCTTCTTCTTCTTCTTCTTCTTCTTCTTCTTCTTCTTCTTCTTCTTCTTCTTCTTATTCTTATTATTATTATTATTATTATTATTATTATTATTATTATTATTATTATTATTATTGGTTAATCTTTAGCCTTTGAGGCTGGTTAATAGCTCAGCAGCTCGAGTCCTAACCAAGAACCTCGGAACTGTTAAGGTATCGTCGGAGGATGTAAGCTGTTCCGAGTAAGGTGGTTTTTTGTAGAGTTTTTTGTAGATAGTTTTTTTAGGTTTTTTGTAGATGATGATGATGATGATGATGATGATGATGATGATGATGATGATGATTTATTAAATTTTTATACCGCCCTTCTCCCAAAGGACTCAGGGCAGTGCACAGCCAAAAAATAAAACCAACAAATATATAAAAGTTAAAAAACAGTTTAAAAAAACATTAAATAATCTGGCCGCCACGTGTTAAAAATAGAAACAACCCTTTAAAATTTAGTATTTAGGCCAGCCCAGCTTGATGAAATAATAGTGTTATTAATATAATGCTATCCTTAATATTAATATCCTTAATATTTTAAGGATTTTAATGTTTTGAATTCACAGTATCTTTTAACACACTGTTAATATTAGTACTTCAGTTAAATTGTCTAGTCTTAAATTACCATCCACTAACCTAAACTTATTGGGTTGACCTTTCAAAGATGCAACAGCATTGAAAAAAAGTGACTTATAACCATTTTTCACACTTAATGACCATTGCAGCGCCCCCCCCCCCCCCCGGTGGTCACGTGATCAAAATTCAGACACTGATTCATATTTATGACGGTTGCAGAATCCCGGCGTCCCATCCCGGGAATCCCCAAGTCAACGAGGAACCCAGATTCCCTTAGTGTCACTAAATTAACAATTTCAGTGATTCACTGAATAGCTGTGGCCAGAAAGTTGTAAAATGGGGGCAAAACTCAGTTAACAACCGTCTCACTTAGCCATGGAAATTTTGGGCTCCATTGTGGCCATATGTCAAGAATTTAGTAAGGCCACACCTGGAATATTGCATCCGGTTTTGGTCACCACATTGCAAAAAAAAAAAAAAATGTTGAGATGTTTTGGAAAAAGTGCAACGAAGAGCAACTAAGATAATTAAAGGCCTGGAGATGAAAATATAGGAAGAACGTTTGCAGGAACTGGGCATGGCTAATCTAGAGAAAGAAGGACCAGGGAAGACATGATAGCAGTCTTCCAATATCTCAGGGGCTGCCCCAAAGAAGAGGGAGTCAAGCTATTCTCCAAAGCACCTGAGGGCAGGACAAGAAGCAACGGATGGAAACTGGTCAAGGGGAGAAGCAACCTGGAACTAAGGAGAAATTTCCTGACAGTTAGAACAATTAACCAGTGGAACAACTTGCCACCAGAAGTTGTGGGTGCTCCATTGCTGGAGGTTTTTAAGAAGAGATTGGACAGCCATTTTCTGGAATGGCATAAGGGTGGACTAGAAGACCTCCAAGGTCTATTCCAGCTCTATTCTGATTGATTGATTGACTACCCATATTAACGTTTTGGAAAAAGACTTTGAACCAGTGGTGAAATCCATTTTTTTTTTTTTTACTACCGGTTCTGTGGTCGTGGCTTGGTAGGTGTGGTGTGGCTTGGTGGGCGTAGCTTGGAGGGCATGGCAGGGGAAGGATACGGCAAAAATCTCCATTCCCCCCCCCCCACTCCAGGGGAAGGATATGGCAAAATCTCCATTCCCACCCCACTCCAGGGGAAGGATACTGCAAAATCTCCATTCCTGGGGGAAGGATACTGCAAAATCTCCATTCCCACCCCACTCCAGGGGAACGATACTGCAAAATCCCCATTCCCTCTCCATTCCTGGGGAAAAGGATATTGCAAAATCTCCATTCCCACCCCACTCCAGGGGAAGGATACTGCAAAATCCCCATTCCCTCTCCAATCCTGGGGGAAGGATATTGCAAAATTCCTATTCCCTCCCCACTTCAGGGGAAGGATACTGCAAAATCTCCATTCCCACCCCACTTTGGGGCCAGCCAGAGGTGGTATTTACCGGTTCTCCGAACTACTCAAAATTTCCTCTACCGGTTCTCCAGAACCTGTCAGAACCTGCTGGATTTCGCCCCTGCTTTGAACGAGCCATTTCTCTGGAACTTCAGTCTTTCCCCAACCCTTAGTGTGAAAAATAACCTTTGCCTAACCTATCGCCACGGCGCGGAAATCAAAAGTGTCAGGAAAGACGTTGGGTTAAAGAAGGAGTCTGACCTGTAGATCATCAGTGCCTTCCTACACAATCTTGCTTTTGAAATAGGATCAAAGACATCGGTCGGTAACAACCGTTCTCGCTATAACGGAGTGTATTGTTAATGAGACAGGACCATGCCAGACCCACAGCCCTACCGCTTCAAACTCTCCATTGTTTCTGCTGCGTGATGGAGGGAGGGTTTGCCAGAATCCACTCTGATAAAGTAATCCTTCAAAAAAATAATCTTTCAAAAAGAACAGGAAATATAGCTTTTTATCCTACTGTTACTCCTAACTTGTTACTCTGGCAGCCAACATAGCTGCTCATTCTTCTTTACCATGGGAGAGATTGGACTAATTCCAAGATTCCACTTTTAGCATTTGAATTTCAGTTATCTGTAAATCGGAATTCTTCCTACCGTTTTTTTTGTGTTTTGTAACATGACGCAGAGAGCCTGTTGGAGGAAATGTTGGCTGAATGCTTATGGCAAGAAGGCCCAAGACAGAAGGACTGTGTCAACTTGCAAAGCATCCCTGGCCTGCTCTTGAGTTGCCATGGGGCATGGGGGGGGATGGGAAACTGGCAAAATGGCACAGCAGCCAAAGACAAATGCACATTCCACGCTTATCTCTCTCAAGGCTGTATCCCAGGGTTACTTACAGCAGCCGAAGGGGAGTGACCTCTACAACCCGCAAAATTGCTCCGTTGGCAAATGTGATTGATGACACACTCTGGGGGGGAGGGGGGAAACAGAGTTATAATTGGAGCATAATTTATGTAGGGTCAGAGCTGGCTTCACTTGGGAACGTGCAGACATGAAGCGCCTAATAAATAACAGTTCTTTGATGAGTAATACTGTGTGGGCTTGCTTACAGCACCAGGCCATGGTGGTTAATTGATTGGTCATCAGCGACAATTAGCAACCCCCACACACATACCAAATATCTCTCTCTCTCTCTCTCTCTCTCATTTATCTGTCTGTCTGTCTGTCTATCTATCTATCTATCATCTATCAATCTATCTATGAACGATTGATCTACATCTATCATATCTATCTATCTATCTATCTATCTATCTATCTATCTATCTATGTCTGTCTGTCTGTCTGTCTATCTATTCATGATTGATCAATCGCTATCTATCTATCTGTCTGTCTGTCTGTCTGTGTCTCTATCATCTATCATCTATCATCTATCTATCTATCTATCTATCTATCTATCTATCTATCTATCTATCTATCATCATCTATCTATCTATGAATGATTGATCTATATCTATCATATCTATCTATCTATCTATCTATCTATCTATCTATCTATCTATCTATCTATCTTGGTGGCGCAGCAGACTAAAGCACTGTTAAGTAACACCAGCTGCCTGCAATTATTGCAAGTTCAAATCTCACCAGGCTCAAGGTTGACTCAGCCTTCCATCCTTTCGAGGTAGGTAAAATGAGAACCCAGATTGTGGGGGCAATAAGCTGACTTTGTATAAAAAAGAACACCGCTTAGGGGAGGGGCAAAAGCCCTACTAAGCAGATACATACAAAAGTATGACGGCTATTGCTTAACGCATTGTAAGCTGCCCTGAGTCTCTGGAAAAGGGCGGCATATAAATTGAATCAATC
>NW_027256887.1:3253677-3289638 GCF_029215685.1 Pituophis catenifer annectens
TCTGTCTTGTTGAGTTGCAGAGCCAAACCAGACAGTTATGGGGGTGCAGATGACAGACTCAATCATTCCTCTGTAGAACTGGATCAGCAGCTCCTTGGGCAGTTGGCGAGAGAGTGATTCAATCCATTTCCACTTTCCGCCTTCTCTGCCAAACGATAGAATATCAGACTGTGGAATTAAATAAGGCGCCCGTGACCCACTCTCCTGTGCTTACATTTTCTTAGCTATGACAACGAGCTCTTTAGATTAGATTAATAGAGTTGGAAGGGACCTTGTAGGTCATCTAGTCCAACCCCCACCCCCGGCCAAGCAGGAGACCCTACACCATTTCTGACAAATGGCAGTCTAATCTCTTCTTGAAAGCCTCCAGTGATGAAGCTCCCACAACTTCTGAAGGGAACTTCTGTTCCATCAGTTGATTGTTCTCACTGTCAGAAAATTTCTCCTTATTTCCAGGTTAAATCTCTCCTTGGTCAGTTTCCATCCATTATTCTTTGTCTGGCCTTTGGGTGCTTTGGAAAATAGCTTGACCTCTTCCTCTCTGTGGCAGCCCCTCAAATATTGGAAGACTGCTATCCTGTCTCCCCTGGTCCTTCCCCTGGTCCTTCTCTTCTCTAGACTAGACTAGACTAGCCATGCCCCGTTCCTGCATCCGTTCATCGTATGTTTTAACCTCCAATCATCCCCTAATCTTCTTGGTTGCTCTTCTCTGCACTTTATGATAATCATTCCATTATCATCTACTGCCAGAGACTGCCACGGGCCAATCCGCTACCACAGAGAGGGTCTCCTCAGGGTGTCGTCGGCCAAGCAATGTTGACTGACAATCCACAGGGGGAGAGCCTTCTCTGTGGGGGCACCCACCCTCTGGAACAAGCTACCCCCAGGAATACGACTGATCCCAGACCTCCGTACTTTCCGTCAAGCTTTGAAGACCTTCCTATTTCAGCAAGCCGGGCTGGCTTAAAATTTTAATGGGTTATTTTATGGGCAAAGGGTTTTAAATTTTGGGAAGCCAATTTGATTTAATTCTGTTTTAATTCATCTTAATTTTTATATTGTATGTATTTTAATCTGGGCTGTTCACAACCCTGAGTCCTTCGGGAGAAGGGCGGTATACAAATTTAATAAACCTAAACCTAACCTAAAAATAGAGAGTTTCAGAGCTGGAAGGGACCTTGGAGGTCTGAACAATGGTTGGAAATTGGCTAACCTTTTTTCCATCACGTGCCAAAAGCAGGGGGAATGCAGGGGGGTCAGGCTCACACCCCTAATTCTATGTGCCCCACCCCCTGGACATGCGTACACAACCACCCCACACCGCGGTCCCCCCCACTTTTGGCATGTGATGGCACAGTGGACCTGGTAGGCCCGTTTTTTCGCCCTCTCCAAACTCCAGAGGCTTTTTAGGAGCCTGGGGAGGCCGAAAACGGCCTTCCCCACCCCTCCGGAGGCCATAAACAGCCTGTTTGCCAACTTCCAGTGGGACCGGAAGTCCCATTTTTTGCTCTCCTCAGGTTCCTAAAAAGGCTCTGGAGCCTGGGGAGAGCAAAAAAAGGGCCTTCCGGTCCCACCGGAAGTAGGCAAATGGGTTGTTTCTGCCCCCCAGAGGGCCTCCAGGGGGGTAGGGATGGCTGTTTTTGCCCTCTCCAGGCTCCTAGAAAGGCTCTGGAGCCTGGGGAGAACAAAAAATAGGCCTTCCTCACCCCCCCCCCGCCCAGGCCCTACGGAGGCCAGAAACAGCCTGTTTCCCTGCTTCCGGTAGGCCCGGAAGGCCCAAAAATCAGCTGACCGGCATGCGCATGCGTGTGGAGCTGAGCTCGCGTGCCCACCAATGTGGCTCCACGTGCCACCTGTGGCACACGTGCCATAGGTTCACCATCACGGTTATAAGGTCTTCTGCTTGGACTAGAAGGCCTCCAAGCTTCTTCCCAGCTCTGTTATTCTGGTAGGACATGTTTCATTTCTTGGAGAATAGTTGCGAAGACGCTTGTGAAATAAGCACCAACTGTCCTTCCTTCTGCCTATTGCACTGCGGGTAAGATGCAGTCATTCGAAACCCTGTCAAAATAATGAATTTTGATTTTAATTCATAGACGTTTTTTTTAAGATTCATAGGCACTTCAAAAAAAAAAAAGCTTTTTATGGGTCTTTCTGTCATCAGAAAAATAAGTTAATGCATCACCATTTCAGGAGGCGGAAAGGAGGACTTCCCTACCGTCAACTCATTAATGTTGGCTTTTATGCCTTGGTTTATTGCCATTTTAAATGGAAACGGAGCCTTCATTCGATACGATTTCTTTGGCCTTGAAGTGCTTTTTACAACTTCTGCTGATCTCATGCAAATGCACGATATGCCCTCCTTTCGTAATTTTGAACCTTTTAATCCATTCTAATTTAAAAAAAAAAAAAATCTCGACATAGCGCAGTTAACATAAGTCGTCTCCTTTGTAATAATAAACTGATCTGTACCTCCATCCATCTCATAAACAGCCAAAAGTACAGAAGGGAAGCTTTGTGGAAGCTGAGACTGACAGACTAGCTTTTATGACTCCTGGACTAACATACCCACCCCTTATGTCTTAGACTTACAGACAGATCATTGTTGCCATTGTTGAATTCCCATTAATGAATAACTCCCAAGAATGGTGCAGCTTTTTCCACTGCAATTGGAGACCTATCAAAAATCTTAAATTTGAGGATTAGCTGAGACTCTGCACTAGAAAAGGAATACAGACATAATTAGGGGAGGTTAATAAAATATATGACTTAATAAATACCTCCCTGGTTCTAACGTTCAGGTTAATTCTGGATATAGGAATAGAAACGAAGGAATAATCTCTGAGATACGTACACCAAGTGAGTCATAAAATAAAGTACTTTATGCCTGATAAATAAAAGGAAGGAAGAGAAATGGGAAAGTGCCTAATAGGTTGCTTCAAAATGCTCAGCATGTTGATTGACGATCGCCAAAATGGATGTAACGCTGAATAAGGTATTAGGGGGATCTTAAATTAAGAATTGTAGCTATCAAACTTTTTTTCTAAAAGCTGGTAGCAGTGAGTTGGGAGGGAGAGAAAGTTGTGAGTTTTGCGTCACATCTGCCCAACAGCTTTCAACATTTGCCTTCCTCGAGTCCCTTCCAGGTATGTATGTATGTATGTATGTATGTATGTATGTATGTATGTATGTATGTATTTATTTATTTATTTATTTATTTATTTATTTATTTATTTATTTATTTATTTATTTATTCGATTTATATGCCGCCCTTCTCCAGAGACTCAGGGCAGATTACAATGCATTAAGCAATAGTCTTCATACTTTTGCATATACCTGCTTAGTAGGCCTTTCGCCCCCCCCCCCCCAAAGTGGTGTTCTTTTTTATACAAAGTCAGCTTATTGCCCCCACAATCCAGGTCCTCATTTTACCTACCTCGGAAGGATGGAAGGCTGAGTCAGCCTTGAGCCTGGTGAGATTTGAACTTGCAGTAATTGCAGGCAGCTGGCAGCTAAGTGCTACTTAACAGCGCTTTAGTCCGCTGCTCCACCAAGGCACCAAGGTAGCTCCTGATTGCAGTCAGAGGCTTGATGGAGCAACGGGATGGAGTAAGAGTTTTCATTCACAAGGAGGCCTAAAGGAATGATGGAATATCCCGAAAATAAACCTTTGATTCATATAGATTTTATTTTTTGAAAGCCTCTATTAATAAAGGAGGATATTTGTAGCTCAGGGTTGAGATGGGAGGTCCTTGGTGCTCTCTGAGCTTGGTTGTTTTCATGTTCCATGACCCAACTAGGTAACTTCATCAGTGCTAGAAGGGAGTGGGGTTTGCAGAGAGGAGGAGGAGGAGGAGGAGGAGGAGGAGGAGGAAGAGGAAGAGGAAGAGGAAGAGGAAGAGGAAGAGGAGGACTGTTGGGTCCTTGATGCTCTCTGAGCTTGGTGATTTTCTTGCACATGTTCCATGACCCAATTAGGTAACATCATTAGTGCTAGAAGGGAGTGGGGTTTTTTTAAAAAAAAGCTTCTTTCTTTGGTTAAGTAAAAAAATCCATTTTGAGGGAGTCTAGATGTTCTTCTAGTATTTACCACCAGAGGGAAGGTTTTATCCAAAATCATGTCCTGAGAATCACCACTTTTCTGAAAGAAAAGATTCTTCAACATCATTTATCATTTCTCTTTGTTGCATCTCAGAATAACAAAGTTAGAAGGGACCTTGTAGGTCATCTAGTCCAACCCCCCCCCAAAGCAGGAGATCCTATACCATTTCTGACAAATGACAGTCCAGTCTCTTCTTGAAAGCCTCCAGTGATGAAGCTCCCACAACTTCCGAAGGCAATCTGTTCCATTAAATATAGAATAACAGAGTTGGAAGGGACCTTAGAGGTCATCTGGTCCACCCACCCACCCAAGCAGACCCTGCACCATTTCTGACAGATGACAGTCCAGTCTCTTCTTGAAAGCTTCCAGGGATGAAGCTCCCACAACATCCGAAGGGAACTTCAATTCCATGGGTTGATTGTTCTCACTGTCAGAAAGTTCCTCCTTATTTCCAGGTTGAATCTCTCCTTGATCAGTTTCCATCCATTATTCCTTGTCTGGCCTTCAGGTGCTTTGGAGAATAGGTTGACCCCCTCCCCTCCTCTCTCTGGCAGCCCCTCAAATATTGGAAGACTGCTATCTTGTCTCCCCTGGTCCTTCTCTTCACTAGACTAGCCAAGCCCAGTTCCTACACAAACGTTCTCACTTGTTGATATCCTTCGAGGGCTACAGATTTCCAGTAATGAAGAAAAACATGCACATTGATACTAAAACATGAAATATTTAATTTAAATATCAGGGCAGAGAAGAACAGCTAAGACGGTTAGGGGACTGGAAGCTAAAGCGAACAATGAATGATTGTGGGAACTGAGCATGTCTAGTCTAATGAAGAGAAGGACTATTGGTGGCATGATACCTGTCTTCCAATCCTTGAAGGGGTTCCACAGAGAAGAAAGGGTTCATTCATTGTCCACCTGAAGGAAAAAGGAAAAGTAACAGGCAGAAACTTTTCAAGAATAGAGCCAACTAAGGCCTAACAAGACATTTCTTGACAGTGAGGACAATGAATCAATCAAACAGTTTACCTCTGGAAGTTGTGGCTACTCCATCTCTTTTTGAGAAGAGACTGGACAGCCATTTGCTCATATTGATGTAGTGTCTCCTCCTTGAGCAGAGGATTGGACTAGAATATCTCTAAGGACCCTTCTAACCAGTCGTGAAATCCAATCTTTTTTTACTACCGGTTCTGTGGGCATGGCTTGGTGGGCGTGGCTTTGTGGGCATGGCAGGGGAAGGATACTGCAAAATCTCCGTTCCCACTCCACTCCAGGGGAAGGATACTGCAAAAGTATGAAGGCTATTGCTTAACGCATTGTAAGCCACCCTGAGTCTCTGGAGAAGGACGGCATATAAATCAAATTAAAAAAAAAAATCCCCATTCCCTCCCCTCTCCCCACTTCTGGGGGAAGGATATTGCAAAATCTCCATTCCCACCCATGTGGCCAGCCAGAGGTGGTATTTGCTGGTTCTCTGAACTACTCAAAATTTCTACTACTGGTTCTCCGAATTGCTCAAAATTTTTGCTAGCGGTTCTCCAGAACCTGTCAGACCCTTCTGGATTTCACCCCTGCTTCTAATTCTATTCTGAGCTGTCATATATGAGTTGGAGAAAGGAAAGGGAAAGAGAGGAGAGGAGAGGAGAGGAGAGGAGAGGGGAGGGGAGGGGAGGGGAGGGGAGGGGAGAGGAGAGGAGAGGAGAGGAGAAAGAAAGAATGAAAGAAAGAAAGAAAGAAAGAAAGAAAGAAAGAAAGAAAGAAAGAAAGAAAAGAAAAAATAAATTATCTCTAATAAAATTATCTAATAGAATAGAATAGAATAGAATAGAATAGAATAGAATAGAATAGAATAGAATAGAATAGAATTTTTTATTGGCCAAGTGTGATTGGACACACAAGGAATTTGTCTTGGTGCAAACGCTCTCGATGTACATAAAAGAAAAGGTACGTTTGACAGAAATCGTAAGGTACAACACTTAATGATAGTCATAGGGAACAAATAAGCAACCAGGCAAGCAAATAAGCAAAAATTATTCTTCCCAATACATAGTTATTTGGACTTATGCTGCAAATAAAGGAAATTTCCTTTGCGAACGAGATATCTGACGTCCAGGAAGCCTGTTTTGGCATCCAGTTTGCGCGATCCTTTGTGTTGGGAAGAATTAATTCCAATAAAGGCAGACAGAATGTCATCCTGCCAAAAATAAAAATAAAAAAATAAAAGAAATGCATCAGCTTGAAATGAGAACGAGAGTCAAGGGACTCCTTTGTCATTCTGTAATTTACAACTTTAGGCAGGGTTTTAAAATTAAGGCCATTTCATTTACTGACAAATAAAATAGCATGTAGTCCTACTGTTGGTGGACGGGTTTGTTCCCTGCTAAAAAATAAGACTTTTTTTTTTCCAGGTGCCCCAATATTTTTTAAGTTTTTCAATAAGAATCTATTCTAAATTCAGGTAGACATCAACTTACAACCATAATTGAGCCCAAAATTTCTGTTGTTAAGAGAAACGTTGGTTAAGTGGGTTTTGTCCCCATTTTATGACCTTGCTTGACACAGTTGTTAAGTGAATCCCTGCAGAGGATAGATTAGTAGCAAGCTTGTTAAGTGAATCTGGTTTCCCCATTGACAGAAGTTTTGTCAGAAGGTTTCAAAAAGTGATCACGTGACCCTGGGACATAGCATAGAAACAGTCATAAATAGGAACCGGAGGCCAACCATCTGAATTTTGATCACATGATCATGGGGCTACTACAAAAGTCGTTAAGTGTGTAAAACAGTCATAACTCACTGTTTTCAGTTCCGTGGTAACTGTGAATGGTCACTAAATGAACTGTTTTAAGTCGAGGACTACCTGTACAGCAATAGCACTTAGACTTATATACCGCTTCACAGTGCTTTTACAGCCCTCTCTAAGCAGTTCACAGAGTCAGCCTCTGGCCCCCAACAATCTGGGTCCTCATTTTATCGACCTCGCAAGGACGGAAGGCTGAGTCAACCTTGAGCCGGTCAGGATCAAACTTCTGGCTGTGGGCAGAGTCAGGCTGCAATACCACATTCTAGCCACCAGGAAGGAGAATGAGAAAGGGAATAACAGATGAAGGGAGGGAAGGAAGGAAGGAAGGAAGGAAGGAAGGAAGGAAGGAAGGAAGGAAGGAAGGAAGGAAGGAAGGAAGGAAGGAAGGAGTAGCAATAGCACTTAGACTTATATACCATTTCACAGTGTTTTGAAACCCTCTCTAAGAGGTTTACAGAGTCAGCCTCTTGCCCCCAACAATCTGGGTCCTCATTTTACCAACCTCGGAAGGATGGAAGGCTGAGTCAACCTTGAGCCAGTCAGGATCGAACTCCTGGCAGTGGGCAGTCTCAGCCTGAAATACTGCATTTTTTTTTTATTAAAGAGTTTTACAGTTTTACACACACCTGTTACCCCCCTCCTCCCCCCTCCCTATCCCTCCCCTCTCCCCCCCCCCCGACTTCCCAGAGCAAAATACAGGGTAAAATATTAAACAAACATAGTCAAACATAAACAACCTAACTATAAACTCTAAACATCCCTCAGCACTTTAACTCCCCCTTACATGCCAAAATATATAAGTATAAAAAAAATCTATCTAAATATTTCATTCATAAGCTATTTGCAACTTTTTAGTCCCCTATTTATTCTGAATGTAGTCGATCCATCTTCTCCATTCTTTCATTTGAACAGTTTTCAGATATGCAGATATGCATTCTAACCACTGTGCTACCAGGAAGGAAGGAAGGAAGGAAGGAAGGAAGGAAGGAAGGAAGGAAGGAAGGAAGGAAGGAAGGAAGGAAGGAAGGAAGGAGTAGCAATAGCACTTAGACTTATATACTGTTTCACAGTGTTTTGAAGCCCTCTCTAAGAGGTTTACAGAGTCAGCCTCTTGCCCTCAACAATCTGGGTCCTCATTTTACCCACCTCGGAAGGATGGAAGGCTGAGTCAACCTTGAGCTGGTCAGGATCGAACTCCTGGCAGTGGGCAGTCTCAGCCTGAAATACTACATTCTAACCACTGCACCACCAGGAAGGAGAATGAGAAAGGGAAGAAGGAAGGAAGGAAGGAAGGAAGGAAGGAAGGAAGGAAGGAAGGAAGGAAGGAAGGAAGGAAGGAAGGAAGGAAAGAAGGAATAGCACTTATATGTTGCTTATAGTGTTTCACAGCCCTCTCTAAGTGGTTTACAGAGTTAGCCTCTTGCCCTCAACAATCTGGGTCCTCATTTTACCCACTTCGGAAGGATGGAAAGCTGAGTCCACCTTGAGCCTGGTGAAGATTCAAATTGCTGAACTGCCGGCAAAGCTGGAAGTCAGCAGAAGTAGCCTGCAGTACCACATTCTAACCACTGCGCCACCACGGCTCTTACATGCAGCCTGGACACCGTAGATGAGTTTCACAAAGTTTCAGATTATAAATGAAACCACCAGCTACTAATACATTTGTACACTCACTTTGTGTTGACTATCAATACCTTTCAGGGAAATTCATCGGTCAAGGAAAGGATGGCTGAAGAAACTTGGCCAACCGCGAGCTCCAAATTCAGTTCACGGAATTGCGTGCAAATGTGTTTTGGATTCTACAACTTCAGAACGTGATCTCATTCCGTTGCAGAGTCAAGCAAGGACTCTGGCTCGTTTCTTTAAAAAAAAAAAATGGTTTGGGAGCGAAGAGACGTGATGATGACATGCCCTTATTCTCAAGGAAATTGCGAGAACAAAGGACGTCTCCAGAGTGTCATCTGGCAGTCATGATTGTCTTCGCACACACCCCCTCCCGAAAAAAAGAGCTGTCTGGAAGTCTATTATTTCAACTGCGACAGCCAAATTAACTGCATCTGATGTACAGCCCTCATCGCGCATAAATGGAATTTGGAGTAAGCCATTTTTTCCACTGACAAAAAAATGTTTCGCAAAATTTCATTTTCATTTCATTTTATTTAATTTATATACCGCCCTACTCCCGAAGGACTCAGGGTGGTGAACAGGCACAAGATAAAACACGTAGAATACAAAAATTTAAGAGCAGAAGTAAAATCGAATTAAATCAATTTAGCCCAAGACAAATTCAAAACCCCAGGTTCAGAACAAATTAAAATTTACATTAAAAAGAGAATGGGAGAGGTTAGGCCAGACCAGCCTGGTGAAATAAAAAGGTCTTGAGAGCGCAGCGGAAGGTGCATAGATCCGGGATCCTCCGTATCTCCGGGGGGAGCTCGTTCTAGATAGTAGGTGCCCCCACAGAGAAGGCTCTCCCCCTGGGAGCCACCAGCCGACATTGTTTCGCCGACGGCACCCGGAGGAGCCCCTCTCTGTGAGAGCCTACCGGCCGGTGGGAGGCCATTTGCGGCAGCAGGCGGTCCCGTAAATAACCAGGCCCTAAGCCATGGAGCGCTCTAAAGGTGGTAACCAAAACCTTGAAGTGCACCCGGAAGACCACTGGGAGCCAGTGCAGCTCGCACAGGAGAGGTGTTACATGGGAGCGCCACGTCGCTCCCATAACCAAAAATGTTCCTTTGCAGGGCCTGATCTTTCCAGCTTGGGTTGCAAATCTACCATCCGAGACATCCTGGAGAGATCTGCCAGTCAGGGTTGGCATCGCTGGATTAGATGAACCCAATGCACAAAACATAGAATAACCGAGTTGGAAAGGGACCTCGGAGGTCTTCTAGTCCAACCCCCGGCTCAGGCAGGAAATCTTATACCATTTCTTATACAAATGGGTTTTCTTCTTGAAAACCTCCAGTGATGGAGCACTCACAACTTCTGGAGGCAAGTTGTTCCACTGATTAGAATCAGAATAGAGCTGGAAGGGATCTTGGAGGCAGTGGTGAAATGTAAAATTTGTTACTACCAGATCTGTGGGTGGGGCTTAGTGGGGGGGGGTTAATGTGACTGGGTGGGTGTGGCCAATTTTTTTTTTTACTTTTAAAACCATTTTTTCTACAACCTCTTCGCCGAAGAGGTTGTAAAAAAATGCTTTCAAAAGGCTCTGACGATCCCAGCTGAGTTGCCTGATCGGCAGAGGCTTTTTTTTTTTCTTTTAAAAGCCTCTGCCGATCAGGCAACTCAGCTGGGATCGTCAGAGGCATTTAAAAGAAAAAAAGCCTCTGCTGATCAGGCAACTCAGCTTGGATCGTCAGAGGCATTTAAAAGAAAAAAAAGCCTATGCTGATCAGGCAACTCAGCTGGGATCGTCAGAGGCATTTAAAAGAAAAAAAGCCTCTGCTGATCAGGCAACTCAGCTGGGATCGTCAGAGGCTCTTAAAAGAAAAAAAGCCTCTGCTGATCAGGCAACTCAGCTGGGATCGTCAGAGGCATTTAAAAGGGAAAAAAAGCCTCTGCTGATCAGGCAACTCAGCTGGGATCGTCAGAGGCATTTAAAAGAAAAAAAGCCTCTGCCGATCAGGCAACTCAGCTGGGATCGTCAGAGGCATTTAAAAGAAAAAAAGCCTCTGCCGATCAGGCAACTCAGCTGGGATCATCAGAGGCTTTTAAAAGAGAAAAAGCCTCTGCTGATCAGGCAACTCAGCTTGGATCGTCAGAGGCTCTTAAAAGAAAAAAAGCCTCTGCTGATCAGGCAACTCAGCTGGGATCGTCAGAGGCATTTAAAAGAAAAAAAGCCTCTGCTGATCAGGCAACTCAGCTGGGATCGTCAGAGGCATTTAAAAGGGAAAAAAAGCCTCTGCTGATCAGGCAACTCAGCTGGGATCGTCAGAGGCATTTAAAAGAAAAAAAGCCTCTGCCGATCAGGCAACTCAGCTGGGATCGTCAGAGGCATTTAAAAGAAAAAAAGCCTCTGCCGATCAGGCAACTCAGCTGGGATCGTCAGAGGCATTTAAAAGAAAAAAAAGCCTCTGCTGATCAGGCAACTCAGCTTGGATTGTCAGAGGCTCTTAAAAGCATTTTTTCTACAACCTCTACAAAAAAAGTATCCGAACAAGAAGATTCATATAGCTTATGAATGAAATATTTTTAAGTAGTTTATGTTTATAGTTTTTGAGTTATAGGAGTTAAAGATTTAGGGAGAATATGAATGTAACAATTTGTTAGCATATTTTAGCTTTATGTTTGTTCTGGGAAGTCTAGGGAGGGGGCTAGGGGGGGAAGAAGGGGATTGGGAAACGGTGGAGGGGAGAAAATGTTTGTATTCTTATAAAACTTTTCAATAAAAAAAAATGCTTTTAAGATCCTCTGATGATCCCAGGTGAGTCGCACGATCATCAGAGGCTTTTTTTTTTTTTACTTTTAAAAGCATTTTTTCGGCGGAACAAGTTGTAGAAAAAAATGCTTTTAAAAACTAAAAAAAAAAAAGCCTCTGATGATTGTGCAGCTCAGCTGGGCATGGAGGTGGGGGCAGGTATTTTTGCTACCGGTTCTCCGAACCATCTGCCTCCATCGCTACCGGATCAGGCGATCCAGTCCAAATCGGGAGCATTTCACCCCTGCTTTTTTTTTTTTTTTTTTAATTTGATTTATATGCCGCCCTTCTCTGGAGACACAGGGCGGCTTACAATGCGTTAAGCAATAGCCTTCATTCTTTTGTATATTTTATACAAAGTCAGCTTATTGCCCCCACAAACTAGGTCCTCATTTCACCTACCTTAGAAAGGATGGAAGGCTGAGTCAACCTTGAGCCTTGGAGAGATTCGAACCAGCAGAAATTGCAGGCAGCTGTGTTAATAACAGGGTGCTTGGAGGTCTTCTAGTCCAGCCCTCTTCAAGATAATCTTCCATCTCTGTTATTCTGCATGCATTTTGATAGGCAATCAACTGTTCACAGCTTGGGAGTGAACTGAACTTTCCATGCCCTCCTCCAGGTTTAGGAACAATAAGAACATTTGATCACATTTAAAAAAAAAAATCAATACACCTCCCTGGTTAAAGTCTTTATTGTTTGAGGTCAGGCTTGCAAAGGCAGGGAAGAGGCCTTGTTTGCAAGGACTTGTCGATGATCTGTCCTGAGGACTGTCCTATTATCTCCGTTTGACACCCCCCCCTTGGCCTGACCTTTACCCTTTCACCTCACTCGCTGCTTCCCAAATGGAGGTCGTTTTCGGTCTTTCACTTGCCTGACCCATCAATCAGCTCATAAATGAGTTGGGAGGTCAGGAAAGTAACCGGGGAACTAATTGCAAGGTTTAGATTTGCTAAAACAAGTCAGTTCTGTGCAGTGTTGTTGTGTCACCTGTAAGAGTGAATAATTAAACACGCAGGCTAAAAAAAAGAAAAGAAAGATCTTTCAAATGTTCTAGTTTAAAATCCCTGCTAGGTTTGACACATGTGAGTTGGTCTTTTGTTATTTATTTATTTTTATTTTTATTTGATTTATATGCCGCCCTTCTCCGGAGACTCAGGGAGGCTTACAATGCGTTAAGCAATAGCCTTCATCCTTTTGTATATTTATACAAAGTCAGCTTATTGCCCCCACAAACTGGGTCCTCAATTTACCTACCTTAGAAAGGATGGAAGGCTGAGTCAACCTTGAGCCTGGCGAGATTCGAACCTGCAGTAATTGCAGGCAGCTGGTCTTAATAACAGGGTGCATTAAACCACTGTACTACCAAGGCTGGGTTTGTTGGGCTGGGTCTGTCAACAAGAAAGGGGAAAAGTCTGATTTTGCAAGACTTACAAGATCACCCCGTTTAAAATGGAAATAGTTCCCTGTTTACTGGGGTGACAAAGGCTAAAACTAGTGGTGGGATTCAGCCAGTTCGCACCTATTCGGGAGAACCGGTTGTTAACTTTCTAAGAAGTTCGGAGAACCGCTTGTTGGAAGAAATCTTATTTTGTTTTTTTCCCCCCTTTACAGGGCTAATCCTGTAAGGAAGGCAAGAAGGAAACATTCTGGTGGTGTTTCTAGCCTAATCTTTATTGCCCTGCTTACAGAAACTGCCTCTCTGCTTAACCCTTATTACATTGTAACCGATAAGTCGAAGTGCCCATCAATGTGAGTGACATTGTGTTGGCCACACCCACACAGTCACATGACAGCCTACCCAGCTGGTCATTAGGGCAGAGAACTGGTTGTTAAATTATTTGAATCCCACTGGCTAAAACCTAGGAAGAACGGTTGCAGGAATTGGGTATGTCTAGTGCAGGGGTCAGCAACCTGTGGCTCAGGAGCCGCATGTGGCTCTTTCATCCCTCTGCTACGGCTCCCAGTTGCTGGTCAGCTCCACAATTGATAGGGCTTTCAGTTAAGACAGGTAGAGGAAAAAGGATGCTGCGCTAGGAGAAGACTATGATGGAGGAAGCGGACTTCCAGTTGGCTCCAGAATTGAATGGGGGCTTCTGGTTAGGACCTTTGTCGCTCTTGGACTGTTTAAGGTTGCCGACCCCTGGTCTAATCTAATGAAAAGAAGGAAGTGTCAGCACTTCAAGCTGCATTTACTCTAGTGCTGACATAAGAAGGAGAAGTGGAGGCATCTGGAAAGGGATGTTTGACTTTTCACCTACTTATTTTCCCTGGAGATAATATCCCCTAGGAGATGGGATGGGAGGGGGGAAATTCCTTTGAGCTGGAGTGGTAGATTAGGGGTAGAATGACTTGGAAGATGGCCAATGAGTGCAGGGGAGTGGGGAACAGAAAGGGAGGGTTTTGGGTCTAGAAGTCAGTGTTGGCTTCGATGGAGTCGGATTTTAGAATGTCGTGCTTAATAAATAGGAGTTTTCCTTCAAAGACTTTGGTTGAAATGCAATTTATTTGAGACGACCTCGAAACCTGACAGGAAGATAGCAGTCTTCCAATATCTCAAGGGCTGCCCCAAAGAAGAGGGAGTCAAGCTATTCTCCAAAGCATCTGAGGGTTGGATAAAAAGCAACGGGTGGAAACTAATCAAGGAGAGAAGCAATTTAGAACTAAGGAGAAATTTCCTGACAGTTAGAATAATTCATCAGTGGAACAACTTGCCTCCAGAAGTTGTGAATGCTCCAACATTGGAAGTTTTTAAGAAGATGTTGGATAACCATTTGTCTGAAGTGGTGTAGGGATTCCTGCCTGGGCAGGGGGTTGGACTAGAAGACCTCAAAGGTCCCTTCCAACTCTGTTATTCTAAACTAAATGAACTGTTATAAATTGAGAATAATCTATAGTCGATAGAGATATGACAGCCATGCTTTTTTAAAAAAAAGTTTTACAATGCTTTAGAAGCTAGAGAAATTGAATATTTTAGGTTTAACATGTTTTTTGACTTTAGAAACACGTTGGGTTTCAGAAGCTGACAATATGATATTGCGGTTGGCTTTCGTGGAAGGATTTTTCACTTGATGCTACGACGTTTGTTTGGTCTCGGTAAATAGCGAGAGACCAAAATATCAAGTCTTTTGCAATGAAATACAGTCCAATACTGCAAAAAAAAAAAAAGGGGGGGGGACATAGGGGATGGGAACAGGATATTAAAGAATTATTAAATTACTTTTTTTAAAAAAAATAATAAAAAATAGATTTTCAGAGGCCAAGCTAAAATACTCCACGTGTTAAACAGTTTCAGGAGGAAAAGCAGAATTGGAATATGCAACAGTTTAGGGGAAACGAATCAACCACACCACTCAAACCATCCATCCTCTTACAGCAAAAACTGATCGCAAGGAATTTGGATTTAAAAAACAACAACAACTGCAAAGAGCATCAGTCAAAAGAAAGACTCTCCTAGGAGATGAAAATGCCACGGCAGGTGGGTTATTTATTCATTCATAAACATTCAGGAGAAATATAGAGGAGGTGGTATCACTTGTTCAGGTTTATGTGATCTTGAAAATGCTGGCCGTTAGACCCACTGGGTAGAGCAGACCAGAAAGTCAACTCCACCGCAATGCTAAATTTCTTTCTTTCTTTCTTTCTTTCTTTCTTTCTTTCTTTCTTTCTTTCTTTCTTTCTTTCTTTCTTTCTTTCTTCTCCTCCTCCATCATCATTGTCATCATTATTGTGATTATCCTTTGCATACTTTCTACTACATTCTCTTATTGGTATCATTATGATGATGATGATGATTACTCTTTTGTTTTGCATGTACGTTGAGACATTCTGCATTTGAGACAAATTTCTTGTGTGTCTAATTACACTTGGCCAAATAAAGTGTTCTGTACTGTTCTGTTCTCTGTGTCCTCTGTTCTTCTGTTCCATCCCATCCCATCCCATCCCATCCCAACCCAACCCAACCCATCCCAACCCATCCCATCCCATCCTATCCCATCCCATCTCATCTCATCCCATCTCATCTCATCCCATCCCATCCCATCCCAACCCAACCCAACCCAACCCAACCCAACCCAACCCAACCCATCCTATCCCATCCCATCCCATCCCATCCCATCCCATCCCATCCCAACCCAACCCAACCCAACCCAACCCAACCCAACCCAACCCAACCCATCCCATCCCATCCCATCTCATCTCATCCCATCCCATTCCATCCCATCCCAACCCAACCCAACCCAACCCAACCCAACCCATCCTATCCCATCCCATCCCATCCCAACCCAACCCAACCCAACTCAACCCATCCCATCCCATCCCAACCCATCCCAACACAAACCAACACAACCCAACTCAACACAACCCATCCCATCCCTTCCCATCCCAACCCAACACATCCCAACAAATCCCATCCCATCTTTATTCAGATAGGTTACAAGAAAAGTTTTGCATGTCTCATTCTCTCAACATCCCCTTTTCATAGTTCAGTGAATTAGGAAGGCTTCTGCCTGATGCGCTTCCAAATATTATGTCATTGTTCTGAACTTTAAAAAAAAATGTTTTTGCCTAGCAATGCTTCCTACCCTGGCAGTACTTGGATGAGACGAAGCAAGGAAATTCTGTGTTTGTATACACTGGATCGAGGAATTCAAACAAATGTTGAAACAGCAAAGCACTCCCATATTTCAGCAATTGTAGAAACACATGGGGCAGCCTCTAAAGGCTCTACTCAGAAGCTGCAATTTGTATAAAATGCAGCAGATGTCAGGAGCAAAGAATCAGGACCACACATTCAGTTCCAGTCCAGATGATTTATTGTTCATGCCTACACACAAGAATCTAGTCAAATAATGGTCAGCACTGAACTGTTGCTAGATAAGAGATAACAGAATTCAAGAACGACTGGACTTGAATCCTTTGTGGCTACATAAAGACTCTAGGCTGAATCCTTTCTTGACTCTACCCCATAACTCTGTTTGCTCTTCTACAACAACCAATCTGTTAGCGGGTAAGACCCCCCTACTCCAGGTACAGCTCCTAAGTTATGGATCCTGCTTTGGATGACAATAGGCTTCTGCCAATAGTTATTAGTGCTAACAGTGACTTACACAGCCCAACGTAACTAGGCTTCCAAGGGATCACTTACTACATATGTATCTTAGATGTCCAGTGTACTCAATTAAGGAGTGTCAGAAAGAGTGAGAAAGTTTTGTTGTTTTTGTTATTTTCCTTGTGATGGTGCCTACCCAACGCAATCATCTTCTGCCAGAGATTTAAATCCTGAATCATTAATTCCTGAATTTCAGGAATATTTTGAAAAACAGAGCTCCATGAGTAGTTTTCTTCATTCTACAGGTAGTTCTTGACTTACAACCATAATTGAGCCCAACATTTCTGTTCTTAAGTGAGACATCTGTTCAGTCAGTTCTGCCCCCATTTTACGACCTTTCTTGTCTCGGTTGTTAAGTGAATCACGGCAGTGAAGTAGTTGGTAACATGGTTGTTGAGTGAATCTGACTTCCCCATTGACTTTGCTTATCGGAAGGTCATAAAAGGGGATCCCGTGATCCCGGGGACACTGCAACCGTCATAAATATGAACCAGATGCCAACAAGCATCTGAATTTTGATCGCGTGACAACCAGGGATGCTGCATAAGTGTGACAAATGGTCATAAGTCAGGTTTTTCAGCGCCGTTGTAACTTTGAATGGTCACTAAATGAACTGTTGTAAGTTGAGGGCTGCCTATATGTCCATTTATATGGCCTTGAGTTTTATTGAGATGCGGTGGCGCAGTGGTTAGAGTGCAGTACTGCTGGCTACTTCTGCTGACTGCCGGCTGCCTGCAATTTGGCAGTTCGAATCTCACCAGGCTCAAGGTTGACTCAGCCTTCCGTCCTTCAGAGGTCGGTAAAATGAGGACCCAGATGATTGGGGGCAAGAGGCTGACTCTGTAAACTTACTTTCCTTCCTTCCTTCCTTCCTTCCTTCCTTCCTTCCTTCCTTCCTTCCTTCCTTCCTTCCTTCCTTCCTCCCTCCCTCCCTCCCTCCCTCCCTCCCTCCCTCCCTTGTCATTCTGTCATTTCCTTCCTTCCTTCCTTCCTTCCTTCCTTCCTTCCTTCCTTCCTCCCTCCCTCCCTCCCTCCCTCCCTCCCTTGTCATTCTGTCATTTCCTTCCTTCCTTCCTTCCTTCCTTCCTTCCTTCCTTCCTTCCTTCCTTCCTTCCTTCCTTCCTTCCTTCCTTCCTTCCTTGTGGTTAGAATGCATTATTGCAGGCTAATTTGTGCTCACTGCCAGCACTTCAATTCTCACGGGTTCAAGGTTGACTCAGCCTTCCATCCTTCCAAGGTTGGTAAAATGAGGACCCAGATTGCTGGGGGCAACAGGCTGACTTTGTAAACCAACCCTTCCTTCCTTCCTTCCTTCCTTCCTTCCTTCCTTCCTTCCTTCCTTCCTTCCTTCCTTCCTCCCTCCCTCCCTCCCTCCCTCCCTCCCTCCCTCCCTTGTCATTCTGTCATTTCCTTCCTTCCTTCCTTCCTTCCTTCCTTCCTTCCTTCCTTCCTTCCTTCCTTCCTTCCTTCCTCCCTCCCTCCCTCCCTCCCTTGTCATTCTGTCATTTCCTTCCTTCCTTCCTTCCTTCCTTCCTTCCTTCCTTCCTTCCTTCCTTCCTTCCTTCCTTCCTTCCTTCCTTCCTTGTGGTTAGAATGCATTATTGCAGGCTAATTTGTGCTCACTGCCAGCACTTCAATTCTCACGGGTTCAAGGTTGACTCAGCCTTCCATCCTTCCAAGGTTGGTAAAATGAGGACCCAGATTGCTGGGGGCAACAGGCTGACTTTGTAAACCAGCCCTTCCTTCCTTCCTTCCTTCCTTCCTTCCTTCCTTCCTTCCTTCCTTCCTTCCTTCCTTCCTTCCTTCCTTCCTCCCTCCCTCCCTCCCTCCCTCCCTTGTCATTCTGTCATTTCCTTCCTTCCTTCCTTCCTTCCTTCCTTCCTTCCTTCCTTCCCTCCCTCCCTCCCTCCCTCCCTCCCTCCCTCCCTCCCTTCATTGTGGTTAGAATGCATTATTGCAGTCTAATTTTGCCAATTGCCAGCAGTTCGATCCTGACTGGCTCAAGGTTGACTCATCCTTCCATCCTTCCGAGGTGGGTAAAATGAGGACCCAAATTGTTGGGTGCAATAGGCTGACTCTTTAAAAAGAGAGGGCTGTAAATCACTGTGAAGCGGTATATAAGCCTAAGTGCTATTGCTGATATATGCACTTATACACTTTTAAGTCTGGGTTTTTTTAAAAAAATTAAAAACATTGAGTTATTGAACTCTCGGTGGTCTCGAAATAGAGTAAATGTCTACGGAAGTATGGCTGCTAAGAGAACTACATGGATATGCAGTCTCTGGGGACTGAATTAAACAGGGGAGATTTCTTTTTCCGCGTCCGGTAAATCTGTCTCTTTGAAACTTAACACCCCAAATGATGCTTCCTGAAATATATATTATGCTTACTTCATTCCAGCAAACCACTGACCCATTAATCCTCCCAAGAACACCTCATGGAGAATTGTTACGGAATACTCTGCATTTATATGGAGTTTTAAGGCTATTCCTAACGCTTGGTGTGCGTTATCTTTAATCTCACGGGCAGCTTTCTAACCTACTTCAGAACTCCCCTCCTCACCGCACTGTTCAATTACACTCAGGTTACTACAGGTTGCCTTTTCAGATGACTTTTTCCCCGAGTCCCGTTCCAGCTGTAATTATAGACGTCTCCAATATTTATTTGTTGAAGCAAAAAATAATTCCGCTCTTAAAAGCTGGGGTTAGGGCTCTTTGCTAAGAATATAAAACTAATCCATCGTGGGATTTCCCAGAATTAATTTGCAAAATCTGGAGGATTCTGTCAGCCTGGAATTGAATAACCACCGTTTTTCTGTAGTCCAATGTGTTATGGTCCCAGGGCAGTAATATTTCCTGCCTACACATAATAGTCTTTAAACATTCTTTAAGCACATTAATAACAGGCTTCTCATTTACCTTTCACTTTGACTTATCCTTCAGTTTCAGTAAACCTAGGTTAGTGACTTAGCTTAGTTTATTGATGAGACGATAGGCCATATCCAAATACAGAATTCCAAGTACAAATGATCGATAAAATCCTATAAAAAAAAAACCAATTAAAAATGAAATTGGAATAAAATACGTGTCAGGTTTCGATGCTATCTCAAAATAAATGAATTTCCAAACTGCCGATCTTTAAGGAAATTTTCTCTTTATTTGAGCACAGAGATCTGATCCTGGCTCTTTCGTGGTCAGTACTTACCTTTGCCCCCCAATCCCTCCCTTTCCGATCCCCAATTCTCTGCTTCTCATTGGCTATCTTCCAAGCCACTTTCCTCATCTCTTCTTCGTCAGATCACAGGAATGTCTCCCCACCTCTCCCATCTCTGAGGAGACAGAATCTTCAAAGGGATTTAGTAGGCAAAAGTTCAAGCTTCTCCTCTCTTTATGTATGTCAGTGCTGGGACGCTGACAATACGATAATTTCAGGGGTGGGCTGCTGGGCGTTCGTAGGGGTTCAGGAGAACTTCTAGCTAAGATTCTATGCAGTTCAGAGAACCCCCAAATCCCACTCCTGGCTGGCCCCACCCACCCCACCCCACCCCTCCCAGGTGTCCCCATGTGACCCATTTTGGATGCAGGTAAGTTTAGGGCGTGCGCGGAGGCTCGGGGAGGGCGAGAAATGGGCCTACTGGAAGTTCAGGAAGGCTGGAAACGGGCCCATTTCTGGCCTCCAGAGGGCCTCCACAGCTTGGAGAGGCCATTTTTGCCCTCCAGGAGGCTCGAGAAGAGCCTCCAGAGCCCGGGGAGGGCAAAAACACCCCCCTGCCGCCATGGTGCAGGAGGCTGACTAGGCCACGCCCAGCATGGCCATGCCCACCCAGCAAATGGCCTAGGCCTGGGATATCTGTTGGACCTCCTGCAGCCAGCGACAATCCCCAATCGCCCGGTGCGTTCCCACAGACAGGGCCTCCTCAGGGTGCCGGCGGCCAAACAGTGTCAGCTGGCGACCCCCAGGGGGAGAGCTTTCTCTGTGGGCGCACCCACCCTCTGGAACCAATTTCCTTTGGAGCTCCGGATGGCCCCTGACCTTCGCTCGTTCCACCGCAAGTTGAAGACCTGGTTGTTCCGTAGCCTGGACTGATGGGGGGTTTTTTAATGAATTTTAAACTGTTTTAAATTGGATTTTAATTTTACATCGTTTTAATAAGGAACTGTGCATTTTACCGTTGTGAGCCGCCCTGAGTCCTCGGAGATAGAACGGCATATAAATTGCATAAAATAAATAAATAAATAAATAAATAAATAAATAAATAAATAAATAAATAAATAAATAAATAAACAGGGCAGAGAACCACTTGCTAAAATTTTTGAAGCTCACCCTTGGATAATTTGATATATAGATAAGTAAAGTAAGATAAAATTATATTTCAGGATCGCCCCAACAAGCTACCCCAATCATCCCCATCATGTATGCCAAACTTAACCAAACCATTTTACTTAAGTACTGTGCCGTATTAAATGCAGTAACACTACGTCACAAAAGGATGCTCTAATTTAATTGCCTTCTTCATATCCTGCAGTCCCAGTGAGGTAGCCCCTCAACTTACAACCTCCATTGAGCCCCACATTTCTGTTGCTAAATGAGACATTTGTTCAGTGAATTTTGCCTCATTTCCTGCCGGAGTCCTTAAGCGAACCACTGCAGTTCAAGCCAAATTTGCTTAACGACTGTGTTACTAACTTTTTCTTGATGGCACATAAGGGACTTACTATAAAATGATAAGTATTGTCATATTGTCTGTAGAAATTCTTTCAGTGTATTCATCCTTGGAGATCATTAGCTTATTGATTGATTGATTGATTGATTGATTGGTTCGATTTATATGCCACCCTTCTCCGGAGACTCAGGGCGGCTTACAATGCGTTAAGCAATAACCTTCATACTTTTGTATATACCTGCTTAGTAGGGCTTTTGGCCCCTCCTAAGCGGTGTTCTTTTTTATACAAAGTCGGCTTATTGCCCCCACAATCCGGGTCCTCATTTTACCCACCTCGGAAGGATGGAAGGCTGAGTCAACCTTGAGCCTGGTGAGATTTGAACTCGCAGTAATTGCAGGCAGCTGGCAGCTAAGTGCTACTTAACAGCACTTCCGCTGCACCACCAAGGCTCCCTTATCAGGAGTTCAATCAATCAAACAATCAATCAGAATAGATCTGGCAGGAAACTTTGAGGTCTTCTAGTCCAACCCCCTGCCCAGGCAGGAATCCCTACACCACTTCAGACAAATGGTTATCCAATCTCTTCTTAAAAACTTCCAATGTTGGAGCATTCACAACTTCTGGAGGCAAGTTGTTCCACTGGTTAATTGTTCTCATTTTTAGGAAATTTCTCCTTAGTTCTAAGTTGCTTCTCTCCTTGATTGGTTTCCATCCATTGCTTCTTGTCCTGCCTTCAGGAGCTTTGGAGAATAGCTTGACTCCCTCTTCTTTGTGGCAACCCCTGAGATATTGGAATACTGCTATCATGTCTCCCCTAGTCCTTCTTTTCATCAGAGTAGACATACCCAGTTCCTGTAACTATGCAACAAGAAGTGATTATCCAGTCTCTTCTTAAAAACCTCCAGTGATGAAGCATCCACAACTTCTGGTGGCCAGCTGTTCCACTGGTTAATTGTCCTCACTGTTAGGAAGTTTCTCCTTAATTCCAGGTTGCTTCTCTCCTTGATTAGTTTTCATCCGTTGCTTCTTGTCCTGCCTTCAGGTGCTTTGAAAAATAAGTTGACCCCCTCTTCTTTGTGGCAGCCCCCCCAATTACTGGAATACTGCTATCATGTCACTCCTAATTCTTCTTTTCTCTAGACTGGCCAAACCCAAATCCTGCAACTGTCCTATGCTTTCATCTCCAGGTCATGGGTTATATTGCCATTGTTCTAGATTGCTTATTTTGGATAGGCGGAATATTTTTTTTTTATTTCCAGGGATTGTGAATCTCTAAAGCGTTCAAGATAAGATAAACGGCTCAAAATTGGACAGAGAGAGAGATCCCATTTCAGTGGCAGATTTATGGTGCTTGTCCGTTCCAGGCATGTGATTAAATTCCATGGCACAAGCTTTAATTTCGCCGTAGTTCCATATATAGTGGAAAAAAACACCTCGATTCAGTGTGAGTTGTTGTTGTTTTCAGTTGTGATGAATGACCGCAGTTAGTAAAAAAATCAGCACGCAAGGAAAGCCAATACCGTTATCAGAACAATAGTGTGTGTGTGTGTAGCCTACAGAGGAAAAAAAAAAATAACAGTAGAAAGCATGGTGCATGTAAAATAAAGACCACAAAACTCACAACAAAGAGGCTAGTAGAACCCGGAGTTAACAAATAGCTTCGGATAAAAGAGAGAGGTCAGCAGCCGCCTGAGTGACTGTAATATTCGCACTGCCCGATCTGTTCATACGGATTCTTCGTGTTATTGTTGTTGTTTAATTTCTATTCTCTGATTCAAGAGCCCTGAATTCTACTCCTAGGATTAAACGCTTCCCATGTGAGTTTTTAGAGAGCGCTCCAGGTAGATTTCATGCCTCTGGAGAATTATATGAGAATGCTGATCTCATGAATAATTTCTCCCGCTGGGTACAAATTCCTCAGCTGTGAGAAGTGTTGGTGAGAAGTAGGGGTAAAATAGTCATTTATCGATTTAATCTCTCTCTCTCGGTGTCCCCATTCTGTGCCTGCCTGCCTGCCTGTCTGTCTGTCTGTCTGTCTGTCTGTCTGTCTGTCTATCTATCTATCTATCTATCTATCTATCTATCTATCTATCTATCTATCTATCTCTCATCTATCTCATCTATCTATCTACCTTCTATCTATCTATCTATTTTATATCTATCTTCTATCTATCTATCTTCTATATCTATTTATCTATTTATCTATCTATCTCATCTCTATCTATCTATCTCATCTATCTATCTATCTCTCATCTATCTCATCTATCTATCTACCTTCTATCTTCTTCTATCATCTATCTATCATCTATCTATCTATCTATCTATCTATCTATCTATCTATCTATCTATCTATCTATCATCTCTATTCTCTCTACATTCTTCCATCCATGTATTATCTGTCTGTCTCTCTCTCTCTCTAGTCTCTTTCTATCCTTCTCTCTCTTCATTCCTCCATCCATTATCTGTCTGTCTCTCTGTCTATCTATCCTCTTTCTCTCCAGTCATCCATCCATCCATCCATCCATCTATCTATCTATCTATCTATCTATCTATCTATCTATCTATTCTCTCTACATTCTTCCATCCATGTATTATCTGTCTGTCTTTTTCTCTTTCTCTCTCTCTCTCCAGTCTCTCTCTATCCTTCTCTCTCTCCATTCCTCTATCCATCAATTGTCTGTCTCTCTGTCTTTCTTCTTTCTCTCCAATCATCATCCGTCTGTCTATCTGTCTGTCTGTCTATCTATCTATCTATCTATCTATCTATCTATCTATCTATCTATCTATCTATCATCTATTCTCTCCCTCTCTCCCTCCCTCTCTCTCCTACACTGTCTATTTATGCTTTCAGTTCTGTTTATGATGCAACTTGTCAAGAACAGTTTTTCCCCGAACGCCATCACTCTGCTAAACAAATAATTCCCTCAACACTGTCTATTACTATTCACTAAGCCTGCATTACTATTACTATTAATCTTCTCATCGTTCCTATCATCTATCTCCTCCCACTTATGACTGTATGACTGTAACCTTGTTGCTGGTATCCTTACGATTTATATTGACTGTTTCCCAATATGATTTGATTGCATATTTGTACCGTATGACTGTCATTAAGTGTTGTACTTTATGATTCTTGACGAATGTATCTTTTCTTTTATGTACACCAGAGACAAATTCCTTGTGTGTCCAAACACACTTGGCCAATAAAGAATTCTATTCTATTCTATTCTATTCTATTCTATTCTATTCTATTCTATTCTATTCTATTCTATTCTATTCTATTCTATTCTACTCTACTCTACTCTACTCTACTCTACTCTACTCTACTCTACTCTACTCCATTCCATTCCATTCATAAGAAATTTGTGCCTCATCTATCTCCCTTGGTGTTTGGGAGGATGCCCAAGAACTTTGGAAAAAAAAATACCTCAGGAATTCCAATTTCTTGATGGGGATGATTTATCTGTAAGCAGTATCTATGGAGCTGTGAAGACTACACAGAGAAACCTCTGCAGCCGTAGGTCCTCTTTCAATGGGGATGTGCACATGTTCAGATGATCCTTCAAGCATTCCAAAATGCATGAAGTATTTGTAAGTCTGTCCAAGTTGACCACCTGCTCTACGATGTTCAGCCAACCTATTGGCTCCCAACTTATATATTTTTGGCATAGCTAATAAATTCTATACATGTGTATCTCTTGGCATGAGCCGCAGTCCTGTGCTGGAAACAGTAAACTTACTCACAGCTTCTAGGAAATACATGTTATTTGAAAATACATTGGGTGGGGAACACTGATTGGCACGAACGATGGTCCTAAAGAGGATTCCGTTCAGTTCCAAGAGAGAGAAAAAAACACCCTACTCTTTCCAACATATGGATGATTTTTATGTAACTTTTCTTGCCACTTGGGAAACTCTTCAACATCTATTCTAAAACAATAGAAATTAGCTCATATCAAGCATTGTGACTAATCCCACTGGCTTCCTAACTTTTTTTTCTTTTTTTGGAGAAAAAAATGAGATTACATCTTGCAGTGTGGCTTTTCTGAACGCTTATTCTGACTATCAACCAATCAGAATGGAGCTGTGAGGGACCTTGGAGATCTTCTAATCTAACCCTCTGCTGGAGCAGGATAATCTATCTATCTATCTATCTATCTATCTATCTATCTATCTATCTATCTATCTATCTATCTATCTATCCCCCCCTTCCCTCCCCATCTCTCATCTCTCTCTCTCTTTCTCTCTCTCTCTCTCTATCATATATATCCCTCCCTCTTATCTATCTATCTATCTATCTATCTATCTATCTATCTATCTATCTAATATCTCTCTCTATCATCTAATCTGATCTAATCTAATCTACCTACCTACCTATCATCTATCTATCTATCTATCTATCTATCTATCTATCTATCTATCTATCTATCTATCTATCTATCTAAATATCTATCTACCTATCATCTATCTTTATCTATCTATCTATCTATCTATCTATCTATCTATCTATCTATCTATCTATCTATCTCTATCTCTATCTCTATCCCCCCTCCCTCCCCATCTCTCATCTCTTTCTCTCTCTCTCTCTCTCTCTCTCTCTCATCTCTCTCTCTTTCATTTATCTCCCTCCCATCTATCTATCTATCTATCTATCTATCTATCTATCTATCTATCTATCATCTATCTATCTATCTAATCTCTCTCTCTATCATCTAATCCAGTGTTTCCCAAACTTGACCCTTTGAAGATGTATAGACTTCAACTCCCAGAATTCCTCAACCAGGCATACTGGTTGGGGAATTCTGGGAATTGAAGTCCATGCATCTTAAAATAGCCAAGTTTGGGAAACACTGATTAATCTGATCTAATCTAATCTACCCACCTACCTACCTATCATCTCTCTCTCTCTCTCTCTCCCTCCCTCCCTCCCTCCCTCCCTCCCTCCCCCCTCTCTCTATCATCTCTCTCTCTATCATCTAATCTGATCTGATCTGATCTGATCTAATCTACCTACCTACCTATTATCTATCTATCTATCTATCTATCTATCTATCTATCTATCTATCTATCTATCCATCCATCCATCCATCCTTCTCTCTCTCCATTCCTCCATCCATCAATTATCTATACCTATACCATTTGAGACAAGTGGCTGTCCAGTCTCTTCTTAAAAGCCTCCAGTGATGGAGCACCTACAACTTCTGGAGGCCAGCTGTTCCACTGGTTAATTGTCCTCACTGTTAGGAAATTTCCCCTTAATTCAGTTTTAGTTTTATTAAATTTTTATACCGCCCTTCTCCTGGGGGACTCAGGGCGGTGTACAGCCAAGATAAAACCCACAATATAAAAGTTAAAAACAATTTAAAATTATTAAATAGTTTTGGCCAATCATCTAAAATACATTAACCCATTAAAAAATATTCAGGCCAGCCCTGCTTGATGGAATAATAGCGTTTTAAGGGCACGGCGAAAGATACGGAGGTCGGAAATCCGACCAATCTCCGGGGGCAGCTTGTTCCAAAGGGTGGGTGCCCCTGAGGACCTGGGGGTCCACCAGTCAACATTGTCTAACCAACGGCACCCTGAGGAGACCCTCTCTGTGGGAGCGTACTGGTCGGTGGGAGGCTATCGGAGGCAGAAGGCGGTCTCGTATTCCAGGTTGCTTCTCTCCTTGATTAGTTTCCACCCATTGCTTCTTGTCCTGCCCTCAGGTGCTTTGGAGAATAGCTTGACTCCCTTTTCTTTGTGGCAGCCCCTCAAATACTGGAATACTGCTATTATGTCCCCTCTAGTCTTGGAGTCTTAGTGGACAACCAATTAAAAATGAGCCAACGGTGTGCACCGGAAGCTAAAAAAGCCAATGCAATCCTAAATTGCATTAACAGAGGGATACACTCATGATCAAGGGAGGTACTAATACCACTCTATAAAGCCTTAGTAAGACCACACCTAGAATACTGCATCCCATTTGGTCACCACATTATAAAATAGATGTTGAGAATCTAGAAAGAGTACAGAGTAGAGCAACCAGGATGGTTAGGGGACTGGAGGACAAAACATATGAAGAACAGCTGAAGAAAGTGGGCATAGCTAGTCTAGTGAAGAGAAGGACCAAAGGAGACAAGATTGCAGTCTTCCAATATTTGAGGGGCTTCCACAGAGAGGAAGGGATCAAGCTATTTTCTAAAGCACCCGAAGGCCAGACAAGGAATAATGGATGGAAACCGAACAAGGAAAGATTCAACCTAGAAATAAGGATACATTTTGTGACAGTGAGAACAATCAACCCATGGAACAGAAGTTGCCTTCAGAAGTTGTGGAAGCTTCATCACTGGAGGCTTTCAAGAAGAGATTGAATTGCCATTTGTCAGAAATGGTGTAGGGTCTCCTGATTGGGTAGGGGGTTGGAATAGATGACCTACAAGGTCCCTTCCAACTCTGTTAATCTGTAATCTTTAGTCCTTCTTTTCTCTTGACTAGTCATATCATACATAGTGGAGTCGAGCCAGATGTATCCATTCTGCAGTAATGTTTCTGAATGTGTGTAAAACTTCTGAATGCGTGTAAAACTATCGTAAGAAGTGCCTAGAGAGAGAACGAAATGCAAAATTGCTTTTTTTGGGGGAGGGAGGGAAAAGACTAACTTAGAGCCTCAAATGAAGTCATCGGTTGCTACGTATCTTTATGCGCAGCTGGTGGAAAATTAAAACTGCTTTCTGGGAAGACCGTCGGCCAAAAAGGTTGACACCCTCTCTAACGATACTTGGACTCCTCTGACAAAGACATTATTTCAAGTATTTATAGCCTTTAGACTGTAGTGATTTGGGACAGCTCTCTCAGCAATTCTCCCTACTGAGTTACAGACTGCAGCCTGCCGCCAAATTGTATTCATTCTTTTCGCTCGTTGGTGATAACAAATGAAGAGTTTTTGCTGCAGTCAAAAGAACAACATCCAAACACCAGAGTGAAGTATTTCTTGTAAACCACCAAAGAATTCTTGCCTCTGAGGACAGGAGAAAGGTCAAAGAAGTAAATGAATAATCCGTATCAATCACATGTAATGCATCCAGTTTTGGTCACCATATTATAAAAAAAAGATGTTGAGACTCTGGAAAGAGTGCAGAGAAGAGCAACAAAGGGGGACCGGTGGCTAAAACATACAAAGAATGGTGGCAGGAACTGGGAATGTCTAGTACATTATCTAGTAAAGGTTCCTTCTTCAGATTTTCAAATGCTATTATTTGCAAATTTCCTGGAGGGCAACAGGACAATATAGACAATGTTTGTATTGAGGACTTGTCTACATGTATTGTTGTTGTCCGCCAGCAGCCTGCAGAGCTGGCAGCAGAGTCAGACAGTGATGAGGCTGGGGAGGAACATGGGCCAGTCCTGGAGTCTGGGAAAGGCATCAGACAAGGGTTATGCGTCGGAGGCAGAGAAGGGCCATCTGGGAGGTACGTGCTGCCTCTGGAGCCTCAAGAGTAGAACCTCAGCGAGGCAGAGGAACAGGAGGAGCCTGTTCCCAGTGCGTGCATGGGCAGAGCTGCCAGAAGGCAAGAACAGTTAAAATAAAAGGGACGACTTAGGAGTAAGGCTTGGAGATGATTGGCCCTCCCATAAGACTTTAAAAAGGAGCAGAGGCACGTGGGCCTTTGCAGGAAACAACATTGTTAATTCTGTTCAGTTTCAAGTCTGAAGCTCTGTTTGATTCTGGACTCTGTGTGGCTTTTTTTTTTTTTTAATTTGATTTATATGCCGCCCTTCTCTGGAGACTCAGGGCGGCTTACAATGCGTTAGCCTTCATACTTCATACTTTTGTATATTTATACAAAGTCAGCTTATTGCCCCCACAAACTGGGTCCTCATTTCACCTACCTTAGAAAGGATGGAAGGCTGAGTCAACCTTGAGCCTTGGCGAGATTCGAACCAGCAGTAATTGCAGGCAGCTGTGTTAATAACAGGGTGCTTAGACCACTGTACTATCAAGGCTCTTGGCTTTGCCAATTAGGTCTTTGGCAGCGTGTCAAGGGAGATAAAGATGGGTGATTATCAGCCTTATCCCGAAGGACTCTTTACAACTATTGGGGACTCATCTGTGAATGAATAGAATTCACAGAATTCTTTTAAATCGAAATTTTAATCTGTTTTAAATTATTGGGATTTTTAATTGTCTCGGGCTAAATTATTTAATCTGATTTTAATTATCTCTTTTAACTTTTGTATCTATGTATCTTATTTTGTGCCTGTTCACCGCCCTGAGTCCTTCGGGAGTAGGGCGGTATATAAATCTAATAAAACATAAACAAACATAAATAACAGCTGTTGAAATAAAAGAGGTTTTTGGGACTACTCCTGTTTTTTACTGACTCAGGAAGCCTAGGTCAGAACATGTATGTTGAAATGTTATTTGGGTCTTGTTTTGAATATGGTTGGGAGGCTATAACGCTGTAATGATGTTTCTGAATGCAACAGAGCCAAGAACCACATATTTGTACAAAACTGCTGGAATCTAACTCACCGCAGTCAGTATTCTGCATTTTCTAAGGTCTTTCATTCATTCCTGGTGTCTATGATCAATTTCTGAAGCAAGCCAGATGTGAAAAGGTCAACACGTACATTCATTTTTAATTCCAGACACCAACTGCGGTGGTTGATGCTTACAAATGATGGCTTACAAAAAACAAACAAACTTCAGAATGTTGTGGGGGTGGAAAGCTTATTAGAACTATTGGTAATTTTTTTATTATTATTATTGTTCTCCAGTCACCTAAGATAGAAGAGTTTCACTTCCAGCTCTTGTAATCCCCAAAACAAATCTACAGACTTCCCGGGAGCTGGAAAGAAATTGGATTTCTTTTATGGGCTTACACTTAAAGCTGAAAGGCACTTCCAAAGAGATGAATGATCATCAGGAAAGCCAATTTGATAAAAAGCACCTAGGTATATTGAAGTTTGGACCATAAGGAAGGCTGAGTGCCAAAGAATTGAGGCCTTTGAACTCTGGTGCTGGAGAAGACTCCTGCAAGTCTCTTGGGCTGCAAGGCGATCAAACCGGTCAGTCCTAGAGGAGATCAACCCTGACTGCTCTTTAGAAGGCCAGATCCTGAAGATGAAACTCAAAATACTTTGGCCACCTAATGAGAAGGAAGGACTCCCTGGAGAAGAGCCTAATGCTTGGAATGATGGAGGGCAAAAGAAGAAGGGGACGACAGAGAACGAGGTGGCTGGATGGAGTCACTGAAGCAGTCAGTTTGAGCTTAAATGGACTCCAAAGGCTCGTAGAGGACAGGAAGGCCCGGAGAAACATTGTCCATGGTTGGACATGACTTCGCAACTAACAACAACAATCTTGAAGCTCACCGGAAGCTCACAAGCAAAAGATATGAGACGGACTTCTACAGCACTGCTTAAATAAAACAGAATAATGAGAGTC
Source organism: Pituophis catenifer annectens (assembly GCF_029215685.1). Lineage (NCBI taxonomy): Eukaryota > Metazoa > Chordata > Lepidosauria > Squamata > Colubridae > Pituophis > Pituophis catenifer. Next base: position 3,284,200 of record NW_027256887.1, read on the forward strand.
AGGAAGTACTTAGGTCCTGTGAGCACTTAAATAATTGATTTCGGAAATGAGGTCATTTCAGATATCAACGTATGGCTTGACACCTTCTTGAAAAAGTACTAGGAAAAGCATGAGGGTATTGCAACAAGGGGAAGAATCCTTGTGTGTTGATTGGATGTTTGGACTTAATGTCCAAAGAAAATTTTCTTTAACCCAAAATTGGTTAGTTCCTTAACATGTCTCAAGACATCAGGCTAAATTTAAAATGAATGTATTTTAGAAGATGCATTAGTTAGATATATAAAAAAAAATGATTAATGTGATCATCAGTGGCCGTGCCTGTTCTACAAGGAGGAGGAGGAGGAGGAGGAGGAGGAGGAGGAGGAGGAGGAGGAGGAGGAGGAGGAGGAGGAGGAAGAAGAAGAAGAAGAAGAAGAAGAAGAAGAAGAAGAAGAAGAAGAAGAAGAAGAAGAAGAAGAAGAAGAAGAAAAGAGGAGGAGGAGGAGGAGGAGGAGGAGGAGGAGGAGGAGGAGGAGGAGGAGGAGGAGGAGAATGATAAATAGACAGACACAAATTAAAAAAATTGATCACTATAAGCATCTTACAGGCATGGTCCCCGAAAAACAAACCTTCTCCAGACCAATTTCTTTTACATAAACAAAATACGAAATTGATTCATGTGCTCACGGAATCCCAGGGGGCTTCGCTCTTTTCAAGATTAATTTCTTTCCTTAACCACGGCTTCCCAACCCTTGACCTTCGAGCAGCAAGCCAGCTGTATAAAAATACAGACTTGATGGAAGAAGGCATCCTTCAGCTGACGTGCAGATCCCCCGAGGCCTTGCACAAAGACGACCGATGAAGCTGTTCGTCGGTGCTGAGGATGGTGAACCTTACTTCTTTGCCTCGGGTTCCACGAAGATGACGCCAAAAAGCAAGATGAATGTAGATCAATGGAGCGATCTTGTGCTGAGATCATACACAAAATTAGAAACAGTCAAATACTTACAGTCAGAAAGAAAGTCTAAAGGTTGGGATGCAGAGCATGGAGATGAAGGTCAAGTCTACCCTTAGCTATAGTGATTGCCAGTTGTGAGAGAAGGTAGGGAGGCTGGAGCAGTGGTGAAATCCAATTTTTTTTACTACCCATTCTGTGGGCGTGGCTTGGTGGGCGTGGCAGGGGAAGGATACTGCAAAATCTCCATCCTCACCCCACTCCAGGCGAGGGATATTGCAAAATCCCCATTCCTTCCCCACTCCTGGGAGAAGGATATTGCAAAATCTCCATTCCCACCCCACTCCTGGGGGAAGGATATTGCAAAATCTCCATTCCCTCCCCACTCTTGGGGGAAGGATATTCTATACCAACAAGTTATAGATGCAGGTGTTATGACCTAGGCTTACCGAATCATTACAAGACACAATTAGTCCCAAACAAACTTATTTTATTGTAACAGTTGAGAATTACGTTCATTCCCAGCTGAGTCCCACTTAGTTGCAAAACAAGTCCATTGGAAGTAGTTCTTTGGGACAATCACCAACCTTTATCTTCTTTGACACCCTGCCAAAGGCCTTACTTGGCAAAGCCCCATGAAGTTCAGAAACAAACAAGAGATGCCGACTGGAAACAGAGTTAGCAACATTGCTTTCCTGCAAAAAGGCCCAAGTGCCTTTGTTTCTCTTTTAAGCCTTATGGGAGGGGCCAATCATCTCCTGGCCTTACTCCTGAGTCGTCCCTTTTGCTTTAGCTGCCTTCTGGCAGCTCTGCAGATGCACACACTAGGAACCGGCTCCTCCTGTTCCTCTGCCTCTCTGCTGTCCAACTCTGGGGGCACCAGAGTTCACGCATCACTCCCAGATGGCCCTGGCCCCATCTCTGCCTCTGACACAGATCCCTCATCTGGGCCTTCCCCTGACTCCAGGACTGGCCCATGTTCCTCCCCAGCCTCCTCACTGTCTGACTCAGCCATGTGATGCTTTATTATTGCTATTGTTGTTGCTTCCTGGTATTTGAGCCATGGTGGTGCAGTGGTTAGAGTGCAGTACTGCAGGCTACTTCTGCTGACTGCCGGCTGCTAGCAATTCCTTCCTTCCTTCCTCTCTTATTTCCTTTCTCATTCTCCTTCCTGGTGGCACACTGGTTAGAATTCAGTATTGCAGGCTGACTCTGCCCACTGCCAGCAGTTCGATCCTCACCAGCTGAAGGTTGGCTCAGCCTTCCGTCCTTCTGAGGTGGTTAAAATGAGGACCCATATTGTTGGGGGCAAGAGGCTGACTCTGTAAACCACTTAGAGAGGGCGGTAAGGCTCTGCGAAGCAGTATATAAGTCTAAGTGCTATTGCTATTTGTTTTTAACATATAAAAAGAGAACCAACTGAGGTTTAGTTTAGTTTAGTTTATTATCATTGCACCTCATACAATGAAATTAAATGCCCTCTTCAGTGTGCATTATACATAAAAAAATAAAACAAAAACACACTTCCTTCACATTCTATACAATTGAATTGAAAAACCCCTGATATTCCATTAATATGGCACCATACAGTAGAATTCAATCTAGTTACTGCTCTGGGATAGATTCATGCAGTCCAGCGTTTGAATATTCTAAAACCTTCCTATAAAACAAATGAACCCGTCTTTCGATCAACCTTCTTAGAAAGCAAGCAAGCTGAGAGAGCACCAAGGACCCCTGAGCTACAAATAGTCTCCTTTTATTGCAACCTTCTTCTCTCCTAGCAATGCCACCCTATCGTCAATCGGGAAAGCCTGGCGGTCAGAAATCCATCCGGAAACACACGACCCAAGCTAAAAAAAAAAAAGACCGCACATTGACTGTTTCAACTCAGCTTTCTCCTTGCAAGACGTTCCAAGGCGTCCTGGGATCGTTGAGGCCAGGAAAATAAAAATAAAAAAATGCCACCAATGTTTAACTGCTTCCATCTGCGAGCTGAAGATAAAGACCTCAACAGCTTCCAGCAGCCTCCTCCAGCTTGGGCCGAGAGAGCTTTTAATGACCAGTTGAGTGTGAAAGTGTGCATGCCACAAGTTCGCGATAAAACCTGAGGGTGGGAGGTCAGGAGCACATTTGCTTTTGAAATGCCTGCGGCTGTCCGCTTGTCCGAACGCCTTCCTGCTGTTCACCTTCTTTGCGAGAAGTTTGGGCAGCTGTTCCTGAGGGATAGTCCATGCAAGACGAGACAGATGGCCCCGGGTATTTGGTGAGCATATGTGGGGCGACCTTGGAGGTGTTCCAGGTCATTGAGGATCCTTGTCAATGTGAAGCTGCCTGCAATTCATGCGCGTGTCTTTGTCCCCATGAGAAACACGTTAGCAAATCCACTGATAGAGAAAGCAGCCGCCAAGTGCCTCTAATCCTTGGCTTAGAATGGGGTGAGGGGGAAACAGATATGGCCATCCTAAGGACTAAGCAAACAGAGACGTCAGGTGATGTGCCTAGATATATCGCCTTGGCCTCTGAACTATTCCTCCAGGGCACAGAAACGCGAGATATTAAAATCCCTTTGATGGATTTCCCAAGCAGATCAGATGTCAATGCCTTCAAAAGCCTGCCATGTCTTAAATGCCTCCTTTGTCCACCTCTGAAACGGGACATGGAGTCGAATCCAAGGGCCTTTACATGAGACAGGGAGAATGCCACTGTCAAACCATCAGAAAGAATGTTTAAGGCGTCGTTCCATACTTCTTCCGCACAATGAATGGAAAAAAAGGGACAAGAACTCGTCTCTTCCTGCTTGGGGAGAGGGCTGGGGTGGGATTTCAGCTGGATTTCAGAAAGGACAAGTCGACAGGAGGCCTGGTAGAGCTCGGGGAATTTGTCAGGAGCAGAGCTGATGGCCCCTAGAAAGTTGAATAAGGAAGTCGAGGTTTTTGTTTTTTTTTTTGATTTGATTTATATGCCGCCCTTCTCCGGAGACTCAGGGCGGCTTACAATGCGTTAAGCAATAGCCTTCATCCTTTTGTATATTTTATACAAAGTCAGCTTATTGCCCCCATAAACTGGGTCCTCATTTCACCTACCTTAGAAAGGATGGAAGGCTGAGTCAACCTTGAGCCTTGGAGAGATTCGAACCAGCAGTAAATTGCAGGCAGCTGTGTTAATAACAGGGTGCACTAAACCCCTGTACTATCAAGGCTCTTGATAGTTAATGTTCTACCTGCATATGGAAAATACTGTGTGTTTTATATATATATACTTTTTCACCAAAGTGTCAAAATATAAGGGACGGTTTTGAATCAACGGATGGAAATGATGGATGGCAACTAATCAAGGAGGCCTCTTAGAACATAGAACATCAGAGTTGGAAAGGACTTTGGAGGTCCAAGCATAATGGTATAAAGCAGGAAACATTACACCATTCTGGAAAAAAATGGGTGTCCAGTCTCTTCTTAAAATGCTCCACAGTGATGGAGCAGCCACAACGTCTGAAGGCAATCAGAATAGAGCTGGAAGGTGATTTGTGTTATTTATTTACAGTTATTTGCTAGTAAGTAACAGCAAAGGAAATTTGGTGCATTCACGAATTGTCTATTCTCTTTAGAACTTTGCAAATGTCCTTTCCTTTTTGGTATTTTCCCCCGTAACTGAAGGATTAAATAAAACAGAGCCCATCTATTGTATTGTATTGTATTGTATTGTATTGTATTGTATTGTATTGTATTGTATTGTATTGTATTGTATTGCATTGCATTGCATTGCATTGCATTGCATTGCATTGCATTGCACTGCATTGCATTGCATTGCATTGCACTGTATTTTATTTTATTTTATTTTATTATTATTTTATTTTATTTTATTATTTTATTTTATTTTATTATTTTATTTATTTATTTATTTATTTATTTATTTATTTATTTATTTTGTCAAAGCATATATAAGATAACAGGTAAAAGTATAAAGGTAATTTGAATACATGAAAAGAGTAAGTAAGAAGGAATATTAAGACAGGGACGGAAGGCACGCTGGTGCTCTTATGCACCCCCCATACAGACCTCTTAGGAATGGGGGGAGGTCCACAGTAGACACTTTAAGGTTAAAGTTTTGGGGTTTGGGGAAGAAACCACAGAGTCAGGTAGTGCATTCCAGGCATTGACCACTCTGTTGCTGAAGTCGTATTTTCTGCAATCGAGTTTGGAGCGGTTTACCTTGAGTTTGTATCTATTATTTGCTCATGTATTGTTGTGGTTGAAGCTGAAGTAGTCATTCACAGGAAGGACATTGTGGCAGATGATTTTATGTACTATGCTTAGGTCAGACTGAAGTCGGCGTAGTTCTAAGTTGTCTAAGCCCAAAATTTGGAGTCTGGTGGCACAAGGTATTTCATTGCGGGTAGAGGAATCTACATTTCTACAAATCTACATTTGATTGTCCAAAGTACAAATATTTTGAATGTGCACTTCCTTGAGCCATCTTCTGATAAAATTCCCCGACGGGAAGAAATG